>NW_012106777.1:5066-6803 GCF_000951045.1 Mandrillus leucophaeus
TATTTTATGATGAGTCATAAATGAATGATTGGATGGCTGGTTAAAGTTACCAGAAATCAGCCTTCAGGATAACTGATGAGTTTACTAAGATGTGTGTGTGTGTGTACGTGTGTGTGTGTGTAATTTGAATTTTTCAACACAGATTTGTTTTTGCTTCAAAACACTATATTTTGTGTTGATTACAAAATGTTAGTTATTATAGAAATATGTTTTCACTAGCTTGTATTTAGCTTCATTACATCAGAAAGAAACTACTATTTACCTTTTCTAGAGTTGCATGGTGGATAACTCATTTCTGTTATGCCAAGTGATAATTTCCTGAACAATTTCACACATTTTTTAAAAGACTAATTAAGCTTTTATTTTTACCTACTTTATGTAATCCAAAGAATAATCTTTTTATAACCTTGACCAAATTGTAAATGCTAAGAAGCTTAAGAGGGGGAAATAAAAAAAGAAAACTTTATTAAATAATGGAAAACCTAATACTTTAATAAATAATGAAAATACCTGCAGCATAGCTCCCCTAATTATGTTAAACTCTTCTAATGAAGTGAAATGCTCCAAAAGCCTCACCAGTTACATATTAAAATATTTGTTGCACTATGTTTTTGCTTTTTGATACTAGTGTCATCAGTTCCATTTCCTCACTATTTTTGGCACGATTTGTCACTATTTTTGGCATACATGATACTCCCAAGCCTATCTCTCCCAACATACATAGTTGTATTAGTCAGTCTCATGCTGCAAATTAAGACATACACAAGACTAGGTAAATTATGAAGGAAAGAGGTCTAATTGACTTATAGTTACACATGGCTGGGGAGGCCTCATGAATCATGGCAGAAGGCAAATGAGGAGCAGAGTCACATCTTACATGGCAGCAGGCAAGAGCGCTTATGCAGGGGAATTCCCATTTATAAAACCATCAGATCTCGTGAGATTTATTCACGTCCACAAGAACAGTAGTGGGGAAGCTGCCCTCAAGATTCAATTATCTCCACCTGGCCCTGCCCTGGACGCTTGGGAAGTACTACAATTCAAGGTGAGATTTGGGTGGGGACACAGCCAAACCATATCAACATTGCTTAATATAAAAAATTTCTTTCATTTCAACTGGAGTGATGACTAAAGTAAAATAATTCAGTAACATTAGTTTTCTTCCTTTTTTCTGATCTTCAAAATCTGGAAATGAAAGCATAATTTCCCATGTCAGTCAGTTTTTGATGAATTTTTGGTGCTTAAAACAGTTATTTCAAATACAGATATATGAAAATGTCATAAAACAATGGAAGTCCATAGAAATATCAAATTAATATATTTCACCAGAAGTAAAACATCTTTTCTAATCAATATTTCATGTAAGAAAAGAAACATTTGGCATAGATGTAACATCGTAAGTGGGCTGTCATTGTCAAGGACCTTAGACAGAGCTGAGACTTCCCTAATTATTACAAATAAGTTATGACATGTGCTCCGATTTTTTTCAGACATAGCTTCCCATGCTAATAAAATTACCAAATTAATCTGAATAATAATATTGATGATGTGATGCCTAATTTTATTCAACAAATATTTTTAAGCTTAACATACCAGTGTATCATTTACATGTTACCATGGATAATCAGAGATGCATAAAGGAATCAGTTTTTGCCATCAAATACTTTCTATTCTTTTATTGATCAAATTGGTGTGCCAGTCATAACACTTAGTTTATCTTTATACATAATACAAATT
>NW_012106778.1:0-2071 GCF_000951045.1 Mandrillus leucophaeus
AACCTTAACTTTCAGGCCCACTAGGCAGTCCAGAATTAGAAAGTAAAAAACTTTCTGACTAAATTCTCATAATAGGGAAAATTTCAGAACAATCTGTTATTGGATGAGTGGCAGATACATAGTGGTTCAGAACACAGATTCTGAAAATGAACTTCCTGAGTTTAAATCCTAGTTCTGCCACTAGGTAGCTGGGAATTTGTCCTGTCAGTGTAATGTCTCCGGGTTAAAACTGATATCTATGTTATATGATTAAATGAGATTTAAATAAATTAATATATGTAAAATTAATATGTGTAAAGCACTTGAAACAGTGCCAAGCATTTAACAAGCACTATAAGTGTTAAATAATGCTACCTATCATATTAATTTTCAATTTTCAAGGATTTAAGGTTGATACCAATAATTCAACATAAGAAGTTGTTATTTCCTCAAATTGCCAGAATGCCTATACTTTCAGAAAAACATCCTTTTGAAAATACCTGCAAATGATCTTTTTCTCTGTCAGCCACCCAGGTGACTTGGATCTCCCTTCACTATCAAGCTTGGAATTCATTTCCTTTCTTTCTTGTGTTGAATTCCCTGTGTGTGGATACCGTGTTCTTCTTCCTTCTTGGTTTATGCTTCCATAATGATGGCACTCATTCTTTAATAAGTAAACTTTTAAAAATCTGCATGGTTTCAAAAATAATTATTGATATATTTGGATTAATAACTCCTATATTTGTTACTGTATTCTATTTGTTATCTTGTTCTTTGTTCCTATTTTAGCCTTTCATTCTTAGCTTCCTTTTGTGGTTTTAACTGAGCATTTTATATTGTTTCAATCTCTCTCCTCTCTGTGAATTAATAAAACTTTAAGAATATCATTTGAGTGGTTGCCCTAGCATTGTCATATATATTTACTACTAATTCAAGTCCACTTTCAAATAACGCTATACTGCCTCACAGGTGCTACAAGTACCTTATAATAACAAAATATTCCTAATTCCTCACTCCCATCTCTTGCATCTTTGCTATCATTTATTTCACTTATAGGTAAGCCTACATAAGCACATGCATATAATAAAATACATTGTTGCAACTATTACGATTTTGAACAAACTGTTGTCTGTTAGATCATTCAGATAAAAAAAATTTATTTTACCTTCAATAATCCTGCTGTGATATTCTTCCGTTCTTTATATAGATATGCATTTCTGATGTGTATCATTTTCCTTCTTTCTAAGGAATATTTGTGTTATATTTTGTTTAGTAATTTGCGCCATCCATTAGACAGCTCCAAAAAGTTGTAACTCATGTTATTTTACTACATATTTATTTACTTATTTATCTTATTATCATTTCCCATTGCTAAGTGCATGGCTTGCAACAAGTTAAAATTTAGTACATGTTTCTTGAAAATAAGCCACAAATGAATAAAATAATTTGTGTGAAGGGAAATAAACAGAGTAGTAACTTTAAAGTTGGAAGACCTGTGCTCAAATCCTAGCTTTATCCTTTTTAATTGTCACATTGGCAAAATACTTAAGCTCATTGAGCTTCCATTTCCTCATCTGTAAATTGGATACAATCTTGTCTGTCACAACATATTAGAATGTTGTGAGAATATTTTGTGTGAAGATGCTAAGTCTAGTACTGAATTCATCATAAGGTCTTAACAAATCACTGGCGGAATCTGTTGAATCATTAAGTGGACCAATTCGTGAAATTTATTGCTGGAGTAACTTGACCTAGAGCATTTTGGTCAAATGATTAATAATCCTAAACAACATGATTTATATAAATTCATTAATATACATTCACAGCATAAGCTTAAGGAAGTAACAGGCTGTTAACTGCAAATTTGTTTGCAGACTTCCAGCCTTAAGAGTCTTCAGTTAGTGGTTTTGTCAAAATATTGTTTGCTGTGAAGATATAGAACCAGAGATTCTTACTTTGTAGTCTAGACTTTGCCTAGAAAAATGTAAAACAAAAAAAAATTAATTTTGGCTACAAGGCAAGAAATGATAACAAAGAGAGATGTTTACATTAGCAACTTCAGGATTTATTTTAAGTTTGTCCAAGGAAATAC
>NW_012106778.1:8331-10302 GCF_000951045.1 Mandrillus leucophaeus
TCACTCCCATCTCTTGCATCTTTGCTATCATTTATTTCACTTATAGGTAAGCCTACATAAGCACATGCATATAATAAAATACATTGTTGCAACTATTACGATTTTGAACAAACTGTTGTCTGTTAGATCATTCAGATAAAAAAAATTTATTTTACCTTCAATAATCCTGCTGTGATATTCTTCCGTTCTTTATATAGATATGCATTTCTGATGTGTATCATTTTCCTTCTTTCTAAGGAATATTTGTGTTATATTTTGTTTAGTAATTTGCGCCATCCATTAGACAGCTCCAAAAAGTTGTAACTCATGTTATTTTACTACATATTTATTTACTTATTTATCTTATTATCATTTCCCATTGCTAAGTGCATGGCTTGCAACAAGTTAAAATTTAGTACATGTTTCTTGAAAATAAGCCACAAATGAATAAAATAATTTGTGTGAAGGGAAATAAACAGAGTAGTAACTTTAAAGTTGGAAGACCTGTGCTCAAATCCTAGCTTTATCCTTTTTAATTGTCACATTGGCAAAATACTTAAGCTCATTGAGCTTCCATTTCCTCATCTGTAAATTGGATACAATCTTGTCTGTCACAACATATTAGAATGTTGTGAGAATATTTTGTGTGAAGATGCTAAGTCTAGTACTGAATTCATCATAAGGTCTTAACAAATCACTGGCGGAATCTGTTGAATCATTAAGTGGACCAATTCGTGAAATTTATTGCTGGAGTAACTTGACCTAGAGCATTTTGGTCAAATGATTAATAATCCTAAACAACATGATTTATATAAATTCATTAATATACATTCACAGCATAAGCTTAAGGAAGTAACAGGCTGTTAACTGCAAATTTGTTTGCAGACTTCCAGCCTTAAGAGTCTTCAGTTAGTGGTTTTGTCAAAATATTGTTTGCTGTGAAGATATAGAACCAGAGATTCTTACTTTGTAGTCTAGACTTTGCCTAGAAAAATGTAAAACAAAAAAAAAATTAATTTTGGCTACAAGGCAAGAAATGCATAACAAAGAGAGATGTTTACATTAGCAACTTCAGGATTTATTTTAAGTTTGTCCAAGGAAATACCTGAATAGAGAGTATTTTGCTTGGAATATTGTTAAGCATCCTGCTTACTAACAGCAAAATTCTGCTACATAAATGGAGTAAGAAGGTAGAGATGGAAGAATGATAATTTTTATCAAGTCAAAAGATAACTTGGAAAGGGAAGTGTTTATCTCTAGAGAGAACTACGCTAGAAATCATGGAATTGAGAGTATATGAGAAAGACAAGAACAGAAATTTCTTTTAGAAAGGGTGAACTACAAGGAGTAAAATCTCCAATCTAAACATAAGTCCAGACACCTGAAGCTGTTCATGTATATAAAATGTTGGTAAATAAATGTAATGTTACTAATGCACTATTTTTAAAATAGTGCTTCTAAAGGTGTTTATACAAAAGTTTGAACATGTTTCTCATATTTTGACCCATAAAATTACTTCCAAAAAAGAAATTTATATAGAAGGATGTTTATCAGTGTTGTTTTTAAAAGGAAAATGGTGAAAAACCCTAAATGTTCAACAGTGAGATTGGATTATACACCCAAAGAGTACCATACTATACAATCATTAAATACCATGTTGAACAATAATACTCACCGAGGACAGAAAATGTTCATGGCGTTAAAACAAACAAAAATAACATGTGCAGTATGATAGTATATAAATGCAAACATAGATACAAACACAAACACGCTCAAAGGAAAAAGAGTTTACACACAAACAATAATACAAAGTATTGATAAGTTGCAAGATTCCTAGTGATTTTAAATGTATTAATATGAGTTTTATAAGTTTAAGTTTTTACAATGAGCAGGTATCATTTTTATAACTAGAAAAAAGGTAATGTGATACATATACTATACTTATATTTGTTCAGCAGTATTTGAAAAAGAATTTAAGCCTTACATCAGTCA
>NW_012106779.1:0-1678 GCF_000951045.1 Mandrillus leucophaeus
AGTGAAGCAGATTTATATATCAATCATCTCAGAGTTACTATTTTTGTGTCAAGAGCAGCCAAAATCTACTTATTAAGCACAATCCCTAACCCATTTCCAGCTCTCCCTCCCTTGCCTCTGGTAACCACTGTTTTTAAAATTATTTCTGTGTATTTGAGCTTTTTTTTTTTTTTTCAAAGGATCCCACACATATGTAAGATCATGCATTATGTTTCTTTCTGTGTTTGGCTTATTTCAATTAGCATAATGTCCTCCATGTCTTTCCATGTTGTTGGAAGTGGCAGGATTTCCTCCTTTTTAAAGGCTGAATAATACTCCATTGTATATATACACCACAGGGCACTAAGGTTATTTTCAATCTGGGTGTTGTGAATAATGCTGCAATGAATACTGGAGTACAAATATCTTTATGAGGTAGGGATTTCATCTCCTTTCGGTATATACACAGAAGAGGGATTGCTGGCTTATATTTGTCATTTTTTATTGTGTTTTAAGATTTTGATATAGTTAGAAACATGAAGTTTTGGAGGGTGGGTGGGTAATTTGTAATGTGGTTTCAACACTTGAAAGCTATGTTGTCCAAGGGAACATGTCTGATAAAGTATCTAATGTTTTCTCTCTCTCTCTCACCTGTTTTTAAAATATGAAAAGGATTTATCCAACTGCCAATCCATTTGCATGTTACTGTGATGGACACTTACTGATAGGCTCTATAGAGCCAGAGATTTTATTATTATTTTACATATTTATATGTACTGTACATTTATCTTCTCTGCCTAGTACAGTGTCTGGCTCAATAAATATTTTTTGAGTGACTATTAAATTACAAGATATGGATTTAACTTTAATTTTTTCATATTGTTCCTAGTTATTCGAGCAGCATTTGTTTAAACATTTTTCCTTTATCCTTTTATGATGCTAACTCTATAATATGTTTATGTGTTCCTTCCTCTCCCCTCCCCTTCCTTTTTTCCCCTCTCCTTCCTTCCTTTCCCCTCTCCTCTCTTTTCTTTCCTTCCTTCTCTTTCTTTCAAGGCAAGGTCTTACTCTGTCCCTGAGGATGGAGTGTGATGGTGCACTCATAGCTTATTGTAGCCTTGACCTTCTGGGCTCAAGGGATCCTCCCACCTCAGCCTCCCAGGTAGCTGAAACTATAAGCACATGCCACCATGCTGGGCTCATTTTTAAATTTTTTGTAGAGACAGGGTTTTGCCGTGCTGCCTAGACTTGTCTTGAACTCCTTGGCTCAAGGGATCCTCCTGACTCAGCCTCTCAAAGTGCTGGGATTACAGGCATGAACCACTGTGCCCAGCCCATGTTTATTTCTTAATTAGCATATTATTTTTCTTTGCTGCTCTAACAGAGTGTCACAAATGTAGTTTATTTTTATTTATTTATCTTTCTTTTCTTTTTTTAATTAAATAGGGACAGGTTCTCCCTATGTTGCCCTCCACCCACTCTGCCCCAGGTGGAAAAGGTTCTCAGGTTCTTTTGAAACTCATGTGGTTACATTGGGCCCACCTGGATAATCCATATTACTCTTATCTCAGGTCCCTAATCTTGATCACATCCAGAAAGTTGTGTTTGCCATGTAAAGTAACATATTCACAGGTTCAAGGATTAGGACTTGGATGTCTTTGGGAGATCATTATTCTGCCTATTATGTATAATAGGAGTT
>NW_012106779.1:2378-2765 GCF_000951045.1 Mandrillus leucophaeus
AATATCTACTCTTAGTAGATTTTCAGTATACAATATTAACTATAGCCCTGATGATGTAATTAGATCCCTAGAGTTATCCTACATAACTGCAACTTTGTACCCTTTGATCTACTTCACATTTTCTGCCCCTCCCCACCCCTGGCAATCCCCACACTACTCTCTGTTTCTCTGTATTTGACTTGTTTTAAGTAAAGATTTTATGCACAATTGAAATCATGCGTTTTTTTTTTTTCCCCTGTGTCTGGCTTAGTTTACTTAGCGTAATGTCCTCCAGGTTCATCAATGTTGTCACAAATGACTGGATGTCCTTTTAAAAATGTTGAATAATATTCCATTACTTAAATATACCACAGTTATTTTATTCATTCATCCGTTGATGGATACTTA
>NW_012106780.1:0-1669 GCF_000951045.1 Mandrillus leucophaeus
CAGCACTCTGGGAGGCCAAGGCAGGCGGATCACCTGAGGTTGGGAGTTCGAGACCAGCCTCAACAACATGGAGAAACCCCGTCTCTACTAAAAATACAAAAAAATTAGCCGGGCGTGGTGGGAGCACCTGTAGTCCAAGCTACTCGGGAGGCTGAGGCAGGAGAATCGCTTGAACCCGGGAGGTGGAGGT
Organism: Mandrillus leucophaeus; assembly: GCF_000951045.1. Taxonomy (NCBI): domain Eukaryota; kingdom Metazoa; phylum Chordata; class Mammalia; order Primates; family Cercopithecidae; genus Mandrillus; species Mandrillus leucophaeus. The sequence goes on from NW_012106780.1 coordinate 191, forward strand.
TGCAGTGAGCCGAGATCACACCACGGCACTATAGCCTGGGTGACAGAGCCAGACACTGTCTCAAAAAAAAAAAAAAAAAAAAAAAGACGGAGGCAAGAACTTCAAAAGAGTCCGACATCATATTAAAAACCCAACACAAAACTCTCAGTGTGCTGCTGGCTCACGTTCTTTCAGCAGCCTGCTCTCCTCATCCTTCAGAGTGTACTGTCTCTCTCTATGTAAACTCTGTTCTCTATTTGCCTTCAGTAAATTCTCTTTGTTGATTAAATCAGTCTCTAGGCAGAATTCTTTCTCCCAAGTAAGACTAAGAAGCGAGGATTCCTGCATTTCCCGGTGGCAGGTACAGTTTCCTTTTGGAGTGATGGAAATATTTCAGATCTAGACAGAAGTGGTGCGGTTGCACGACCCTGTGAATGGACTAAATGCTGCTAAATTCTGTACTTGAAAATGGTGAATTTTGCCATGTTTATTATTTTAACAGACAGAGAGAAAGAGAGAAATCACAAAGACCCTAAGGCAGACCCAGGCCACAACTGATGTCGATCAGGGACCGTGAGAAAACAGAAGCCAGAGAAGAACAACTCAGTAGAAGGTAAGGAAGCGTTTGGAGCAAGAGGAGAAGAGGGCGAAGCTGAGAAAGAGGCAGGGATGGAGTGAGAGAGAGAGCCTGGAGCTCATGAGAGCCCCAGAGAAGGAGAGAGAAGCCAGCACCTAAAGTAGCTTCAGCTCTTCAACTCCTTACAGCGTGTCTCTATCTGAAGGTGGCCCGAGAGAATCTCTGTCCCTTGCAACCAATGCTGACAAATAACAAATTCGCCAGATGCTTCCAGGAACCCTGCTGCACTATATATGTGCTAGATGCACTCTTTTTTTTTTTTTTTTTCTTTCTGAGACAGAGTCTTACTCTGTTGCCCAGGCTGGAATGCAGTGGTGCAATCTCGGCTCACTGCAACCTCTGCCCCCAGGCCTCAAGCAATCCTCCCACCTCAGCCTCCCAAGTAGCTGGGACCACAGACACTCGCCACCACCACCATGCCCAGCTACGTTTTTATATTTTTGGTAGAGATGGGATTTCACCATGTTGGCCAGGCTGGTCTTGAACTCCTGAGCTCAAGCAATCTGCCTGCCTTGGCCTCCCACAGTGTGGGGATTACAGGTGTGAGCCACCGCGTCCGGCCACTAGATGCATTCTTATGTGCTAGATGGGGTCAGTAGAGGTTAATTTACATGCCCAAGGAAGAGAACAGGACCAGTGGGGTGCAATGGCTCATGCCTGTAATCCCAGCACCTTGGGAGGCAGAGGCGGGTAGATCATGAGCTCAGGAGTTCAAGACCCGCCTGGCCAAGATGGTGAAACCCCGTCTCTACTAAAAATACAAAAATCAGCCAGGCGTAGTGCCGAGCACCTGTAGTCCAAGCTACTCGGGAGGCTGAGGCAGGAGAATCGCTTGAACCCGGGAGGTGGAGGTTGCAGTGAGC
>NW_012106781.1:0-1265 GCF_000951045.1 Mandrillus leucophaeus
TGCGATCTCAGCTCACTGCAACCTCTGCCTCCTGGGTTCAAGTTATTCTCCTGGCTCAACTACCGAAATAGTTGGGATTACAGGTGCCCGCCACCACGTCCAGCTAATTTTTGTATTGTTAGTTGGAGACAGGGTTTCACCATGTTGGCCAGGCTGGTCTACCTCAAGGGATCACTGGCCTCGGCCTCCCAAAGTACTGGGATTACAGGCATGAGCCACTGCATCTGGCCATTCTATTGTATGTCTTTTTTTTTTTTTTTTTTTTTTTTTTTTTTGAGACGGAGTCTCACTCTGTCGCCCAGGCTGGAGTGCAGTGGCTGGATCTCAGCTCACGGCAAGCTCCACCTCCCCAGTTTACGCCATTCTCTTGCCTCAGCCTCCCGAGTAGCTGGGACTACAGGTGCCCGCCACCTCGCTCGGCTAGTTTTTTTGTATTTTTTTGGTAGAGACGGGGTTTCACCATGTTAGCCAGGATGGTCTCGATCTCCTGACCTCGTGATCTGCCCGCCTCGGCCTCCCAAAGTGCTGGGATTACAGGCTTGAGCCACTGCGCCCGGCCTATTGTATGTCTTCTAATGCCACTTTGCTAGAATCTGTTATTTCTATAGTTGAACCTGTTCTTCCTATAATTTGCTCTGACACTTACTTTCTGTGATTTAAATTCCTTCTCTATTGCCATTCAAAGTATTTTGTTTTTATTTATTTATTTTGAGATGGAGTTTCACTCTTGTTACCCAGCCTGGAGTGCAATGGGCGTGATCTCGGCTCACTACAATCTCTGCCTCCCGGGTTTAAGCGATTCTCCTGCCTCAGCCTCTGGAGTAGCTGGGATTGTCTAATTTTTTATGTTTTCTTAGTAGAGACAGGGGTTCACCATGTTGTCCAGGCTGGTCTCGAACTCCTGACCTCAGGTGATCCACCCGCCTCGGCCTCCCAAAGTGCTGCTGGCATTACTGGCATGAGCCACCGCACCCGGCCAGTATTTTGTTTTTATAATAAAGCTGTTTCCTTTTTTGTTTTTTGTTTTGTTTTTTTTTGTTTTTGAGATGTAGTCTCGCTCTCTTGCCCACACTGGAGTGCAATAGTGTGATCTCTGCTCACTGCAGCCCCTGACTCCTGGGTTCAAGGAATTCTTCTGCCTCAGGTACCCAAGTAGCTGGTTAGTATTAGGGATTACAGGTGCATGCCACCTTGCCTGGCTAATTTTTGTATTTGTATTTTTATTTTTATTTTTATTTTTTTTGAGACAGAGTCTCGCTCTGTCG
>NW_012106782.1:0-274 GCF_000951045.1 Mandrillus leucophaeus
CACAACCTACAAGAATCTACTTTCTTCCGTCTGTTTTGGGTTCGCAACATGGTATATGATTTCTGAGATACGTCTTAGCGAATGCATATTGTTAGCTCCTTTCCTGGCTTAAAATTATGATTTCCATAAGTATCTCAAATCAATTATAGGAACATCTTATAGGAACAAAAGTGAATGTTACAAGGAAACATAATGTGGACTAAACAAAAAGCATATCAAATGTACGTATACACTTTAGTTTAATTTGCCTTGTTTTCTTCCTTTTAGGCACATC
>NW_012106782.1:1452-3615 GCF_000951045.1 Mandrillus leucophaeus
GCTTCTATTGAGATGAAGTGGCAAACTAACCTGTAGTGTTAGAAATTACATTAGTGATTGCCTGGGCAAGTGGCAGGTTGGGGAGGATGGCTGCAGAGAAGTATGAGGAAACTTTCTCCAATAGATGAGAATTTTCTGTATCTTGATCTGAGTGGTAAATTGTAAACTTAAAATGTATATATAATTTATTGTAGGAGAATTAAGCCTCGATAACTATGATTACAAAAAACACAAAAAACAAGTCTGGCAAGGAAACCAGAATCATATACCTTCTCTTGTGAAATCACCATGAAGTGTGAATGGTCAGGAAAAAGCCAGTAATATTCATAAATTTAATAATTTCAGCTCTACTGAATAAACATATAAGTCTGATGGGTGATGAAAATAGCTACTACAATCTTCACACTCTAACTCCTGTAAAGAATGTATGTCAGAATCTGCAAACCTTTATGCAGATCCCAACGACTCAATTACATGTTAAACTATGATTAAAGCTTCAATAAACTTGGTTGTTCATCTACTTCACCAAAACGAGTTAAGAATTAAAAATTAGAAGAGCCTTCATAGGCAGGCACAATAACTAAAATAAGAAATGATAGCTCAAAGCTTAACTACAAGGAAAAACTGTTACCCTTGCTCCCAGGCCAACAATACAGTTTAACTTAAAACAGTGGGGGCATTTAGTTTAGGGGCATTTTCTATACATCTCAGTATTACTAGAGGTATTTCACTGATCCCCCACAATAAAGTAAGTTGCAAGTATAGCAATGGTTCTGTCATCAAGGTAACTTTTAAATATGTTCCATTCCTTCTGCTTAAAGAGGCAATAAGGCGTGTTATTTATGAAGTATAAATAAATATACACAATTAAGACTTTTGTAAAAGTTTTTCTCAAATCTAGGGAGTTAACTTCACTACCATGCTACAGTACCAAAGTATACCACTTTAACTTTTGCCTTGAAGCATTGTGTTGTAGAAAAAATACTGCATTAAGACCCATGAATCATACTATCTACTACCCAACTGAGTAGATCACTACATATCTCTGGGCATCAGTTCTCTCCAATTCTACCATTTCTAAAGGAGACAAAGCACAAAGGTTTGGAAATCTCTTGGGTGTTCTTCCTACTGGTCGTTTTCCTGAAGACAGATGCAAGCTGCCAAAACAGCATACGCGGTTTGAAATATGAGTTTGGGGTAAAATAGCAATCATTGCAATTTAATTTTTCCTTTAATTCTTAAGTTTTGTTTTTATAATTTTTAATCAATATCTGATTGTTAGCAACAGAACAACTGATTGTGTGGCATGCACTATAATCAATTCAGGACATTGAACATAGAATATGTGTTATCACGTTAAATAGGGTATATGTTTGGACTTTAAAAAAAAAAATTTCCCCCTAAGCATTTGAGATCAGCTGAATTAAGCAGCTAATCATTATTCCCCTTTCATCTCATTCCTTGGTCCAAGTCCTGAGAGAGATACTCTCTCTCTTAAGGATACTTAGGAAATAATGACAAGGAAATATTTTGCTTGTCATAGTATACTGCCTGTTTTAAGACCTACTTTTAAAATCAAATTAGCCATAAATTATTATTATGCCATACTTTTAATCATTTAACCTAAATGTTTAATCAAGTTGTCTAATATAAAAACTAGTAAGCAAAAAGCATGTGAAATGCATATATATACTTTAACCAAGAAATTCTAAAAATTGGTTTCTATAGAGAAAACTGGACAGAATGACAATGTATGTGACACAACAGTGTTTACTACAGCATTTTTTATCATAGTAAAAAATAGTGAAAAAAGGTCACAAGCTAAATATCAATGGAGAATTGATTATAGTATAAAAATGAACATAAAATGATTATATATACATTTTTCATGTATATGGTAAGTTGTCCATGACTTAACACTGGTTTAAAAAAGTGATAAAACTAAATATATGAATATCAAACAAAATATCAACAGTGCTTGCATTTCGGTGGTAGACTTTTATGTGACTTGTACTGTGTACTGAATTGCTAAAATTTTTTACATCAGAGTATATTCTCTTTTATAAGGGGTAAAATAATAAAAACTACTGTTTTCATTTTGAACAGACAAAAGTACAGAGTTCTGGGATTCAATACAGTTCACAAATAGTAATCCTATTTTAT
>NW_012106783.1:0-2186 GCF_000951045.1 Mandrillus leucophaeus
TTTTTTTTTTTTTTTTTCTGAGATGGAGTCTCACTCTGTCACCCAGGCAGGCTTGGGGCTCACTGTGACCTCTTCCTCCCAGGTTCAACAATTCTCTTGCCTCAGTCTCCCAAGTAGCTGGGACTACAATTGTGTGCCACCATGCCCTGCTAATTTTTGTACTTTTAGTAGAGATGTATTTCACCATGTTGGCCAGGCTGGTCTCGAATTCCTGACCTCAAGTGATCCACCTGCCTCAGCCTCCCAAAGTGCTGCGATTATGGTATGACCTTACCTGGCCTCTGGGTCTCTTTCTTAAGGGCACTAATCCCATTCATGAGGGCTCCACCACCATGGCCTAATCACCTCCTGATATGGTTTGGATCTGGTCCCCACCCAGATCTCATGTTAAAATGTAATCCCCAATGCTGGAGGTGGGGCCTGGTGGGAGGTGATTGGATCATGGAAGTGAATCCTTCATAAATGGTTTAATACCATCCCCTTGGTGCTATTCTTGTGGTAGAGTTCTCATGAGCTCTGGTTGTTTAAAAGCATGTTGCACCTCCCTGCTCTCTCTCTCTTCCTCTTGCTCTGGCCGTGTGAAGACACTTGCTCAGGCTTTGCCTTCCGCCATGAGTAAAAGCTCCCTGAGGCCTCCCCAGCTATGCATGGACTGCAGAGCCCTAAGACAATTAAACATATATATGACCAAGTCTCAGTTCTTTCTTTGTTTTCTTTTTTTCTTTTTTTTTTTTTTTTTTTTTTTTTTTTTGAGACAGTCTTGCTTTGTCGCCCAGGCTGGAGTGCAGTGGCACGATCTCGGCTTACTGCAACCTCCACCTCCCGGGTTCAAGTGATTCTCCTGCCTCAGCCTCCCAAGAAGCTGGGATTACAGGTGCATGCCACCACCTCCAGCTAATTTTTGTATTTTTAGAAGAGAGGGGTTTCACCATGTTTGCCAGGCTGGTCTCGAACTTCTGGCCTCAAGTGATTCACCCACCTCGGACTCCCAAAGTGTCAGTTGTTTCTTTATAACAATGTAAAAACAGACTAATACACCTCCCAAAGTTCCCACCTCCTGATACCATCACCTTAGGGGTTAATATGGCAACATATATGGATTTGGGGGAGACATGAACATTCAGACCATGGCACTAAGTACATCTCTAAAGCTAAGGTCATTAATAGGTGTGTGTTTGTTTGTTTTGAGATGGAGTCTCACTCTGTCACAAGCCATGAGTGCAGTGGCACAATCTTGGCTCACTGCAACCTCTGCCTCCCAGGTTCAAGTGATTCTCCTGCCTCAGCCTCCCGAGTAGCTGGGATTACAGGTGCGTGCCACCATGCCCAGCTAATTTTGCTATTTTTAGTAGACACGGGGTTTCATCATGTTGTCCAGGATGGTCTCAATCTCCTGACCTGGTGATCCACCCACCTCAGCCTCCCAAAGTGCTGGGATTACAGGTGTGCGCCACCACACCCGGCCAGTTATTAATAGGTTTTGGAGGGCAATTCTTTGTTACGTCAAGACTAATCTTTCAGCCGGGCATGGTGGCTCACACCTGTAATCCTAACACTTTGGAAGACGGGAGGATCACTTGAGCCTGGGAGTTCGAGACCAGCCTGGGCAACATAGTGAGACCCTGTCTTAAAAAAAGAAAATCACTATGATTAAACACAGCAGTGCAGAATTGCTTTTGGTTTACTATTTTGACAAGAGTTATCCATTTGTCTCGTCCTAACATTTCTTATTCTATAGGTCAAGAAGTCAGTGTGGGAATTCTGCAAGGTGGTGAGGATATTAATCTCAATTTTACAGTAGATATTAGGAAAGTGACCATAGGAAGTTTGTGGGCACAGGGGCCTATCATGAGGCAAAGTCAGGGTATAACTACATTTATCAGGGCTTTTGTTAAAAAGTCAAAAAAGGTCAGGCACGGTGACTCACACCCGTAATCCCAGCACTTTGGGAGGCTGAGGCTGGCACATCACTTGAGGTCAGGAGTTTGAGACTAGCCTGGCCCCCGTCTCTACTAAAAATACAAAAAAAAAATTAGCCAAGCATGGTGGCACGCACCTGTAATCCTGGCTACCTGGAAGGCTAGTTAGGAGAATCACCTGAACCCGGGAAGCAGAGGTTGCAGTGAGCTGAGATGGCACCACTGCACTCCAGCCTGGGTGACAGAGTGCTACTCTGCCTCAAAAAA
>NW_012106784.1:0-1378 GCF_000951045.1 Mandrillus leucophaeus
CCATGTTATTGTTAAGAAAACCAGGAAGGTTAAATAACTTGAACCAGGGTCATATGTATAGTGAAGGTTAGAACCAGGTTTTAACCTAAGCAGCCAGAAAGCTGCATCATTATCTTTTTTTTTTTTTTTGAGACAGAGTATCACTTGCTGTCTCACCCAGACTGGAGTGCAGTGGCACGATCTCGATCTCGGCTCATTGCAACCTCCGCCTCCTGGGTTCAAGCAATTCTCCTGCCTCAGCCTACCAAGTAGCTGGGACTACAGACGCATGCTGCCACGCCCGGCTAATTTTTTGTATTTTAGTAGAGATGGGGTTTCACTGTGTTGCCCAGGCTGGTCGCTAACTCCTGAGCTCAGGCAATCTGCCTGCCTCAGCCTCCCAAAGTGCTGGGATTACAATGGTGAGCCACCGTGCCTGGCCCAGAATTTTTTAAAGTAACAAAATTTAATGGAATGGACACTACCAAAGCTCTACCCTCCCTCCCTCCCTTCTACTACCTCTCCTCCTTAGAGATAGCCACTCCTGATTCTGGTATGATTGTTCTCCTATATTCTTTTTTCTTGTAAAAATATGTGCACATATCCTTAAAGAGTAAATGCGTGGTGCACTCCTGTAGTCCTATCTACTCCGGAGGCTGTGGCAGGACGATCACTTCAGGTCAAGTGTTTGAGGCTAGCCTGGGCAATATAATTAGACCCCATCACTTTAAAAGAGGTGGGAGAGGCCACGGTGGCCTACGCCTGAATACCGGGACTTCGGGAGGCCAAAATAAGAGGATCACTTGAGTTTAGGAGTTCAAGACCAGACTAGGCAACATAATGAGACCCCATCTCTAAAAATTAGCTAGACGTGGTGGTGCATGCCTGTTGTCCCAGCTACTTGGAGGCTTAGGTTGGAGGATCACTTGAACCTGGGAGGTCAAGGCTGTGGTGAGCCATTGATCATGCCACTGCACTCCAGCCTTGACAGTAGAGCAAGACCCTGTCTCAAAAATAAATAAGTAAATAAATAAGTAAATAGCATGGCTTTGTGTAGTTGGGACATTTATGAATGGTGTCATACTGTACTTTGCAACTTTTTTTTTAGTGCAACGGTATGTTTTTGAGGTTTAGCCATGTGATTTCTTTCTTCCTTTTTAAAAATAGAGACAGGGTCTTTCTCCGTTGCCCAGGCTGTTCTTTAACTTGCAGCCTCAAGCAATTCTCATACCTTGGCTTCTTAAACTGCTGGGATTACAGGCCTGAGCCACCCTGCTTGGCCCTATCTATGTGGATAGACAGAGATTTATTAACTGTGTATATTATGCCATTGTATAAACAAGGCACAGTTTATCTGCTTACTGATGGACTGTTGACTACCTCTGCTTTTTATAATTAT
>NW_012106784.1:2563-3938 GCF_000951045.1 Mandrillus leucophaeus
TGTTAGTCAGGAGGGTCTCGATCTCCTGACCTCGTGATCTGCCTGCCTTGGCCTCCCAAAGTGCTGGAATTAACAGGCGTGAGCTACCGCACCTGGCTCAGCCTATTAGGATTTGTATTGCAATGTACTGACAGCTTATTAGGTTAGAAAAATTGTCATATTGAGTCATTTCATCTATGAATTTGATATATCTCATATTGCTGAGCTTGAGAAGGGAGAGTAGGAAGGATGAGATCATGAGGTAACAGCCAGAACGTAGGGCCTTGCAGGCAGCACCTGAGAAAAAAGGCTTTGACTTTTATTCCTGGGAAGGTGAAGAGCTGCTGGCTCTGAGCAGAGGAGTAACATGATTGTACCTACCTCTTAACAGGATTCTCTGATGCATAGTGTACTGCTTTTGGGGTAAGAAAGGGAAGGATATATATGAATGTGTGTCTGTGTGTTTGTGGTGTGTGTGTGTATGTCTGTGTTTGCTTATATTTTCAAGAAGGAATAATGGAAAAATAAATGAAAAACTTACCAAAAAATGGTTACCTATAGGAGGAGGGAGGGAAGAGCATAGGAATAGAGTACTTCTGTGAATTTACTTTGTTACATAGTTTTAACTTCAGAACTATGCAAATATATTATATAATTACAAAGCAAGAGTAAATAAAAAAGCAATTGATATATTTTCAAAACAAACTGAAATAAACATATCAAGTTTGTGGCAATGACTACACAGAAAATAATTACTTCAAGTAACTTTAAAATACAATATTTTGACTGTTCACCCTGGTGGAATGTGTTAAAAGGACATAATGAACTGCTAAGAAATCTAAAACCACATTCTTATTAAACAAGTGTTATTGTTACTAGGAGGTTTGAAATTGTTGTATTGAAAGTATAGTTACATTGTAAGATAAAGCAAATAATTATGGCAGTGTTGTTAGGAATAAAGATCTTCAATAGAAAAGATTACAAGTATAAAAATTAAAGAAATTAAGTCTGCAGTTGAAACTGTAAATATCAATATGGACTCAATTATATATGTATGTGTATATATATGTATATATATGTGTGCATATGTGTATGTGTATATATGTGTATATATGTGTATGTGTATATATATGTGTGTATATAACCATAAATACATTTCTGGCCTGGCACGGTGGCTCCCAGCACTTTGGGAGGCAGAGGCAGGTGGATCACCCAAGGTCAGGAGTTTGAGAACAGCCTGGCCAACATGGTGATACCCCATCTCTACTAAACATATAAAAAAATTAGCTGGGCGTGGTGGTGGTGGGCACCTGTAATCCCAGCTACTCGGGAGGCTGAGGCACGAGAATCATTCGAATCCAGGAGGCAGAGGTTGCAGTGAGCCAAGATTGTGCCA
>NW_012106785.1:0-1372 GCF_000951045.1 Mandrillus leucophaeus
CACACACACACACATATATATATATATATTTTTTTGAAATTGTCACTTATTTTGAAAATGAAATTCAAGATTAGGTTCCAAGAGAGTTTTGAGAACCTGTGCATAATTTGTATGTATGGGCATTCTTCTGGGAGAATTTCCATGTGGTTACAAACCACTGGTATAAAAGGAAATTAGATGTAGAGTAAATAAGTAAATAAACATGCTTTAATTGCAGTATCTCTTTATCACCTGATGAATGTAGTAAATAGTATTGTTGATATATCCTTCTCTTTACCATTTTGTTCTTTAGGAAAATTATTTTGTAGAGTGAATTTTATTGATAAAGTGAAGAGTTGCTTGAGGTAAATAGTATATTAGGATTGTCCTGAATAAAGAGCCTTTTTTAATCTTAAAAAAAAAAAAAAACCGATGGGGACATGTCAAAGGACACACATGTCACCATGGCTCTACTGCCAAAGATAGGACAATTTGATCATAAAAAGGAAGGATGAATGCAATTGAGTGAAACATTTGGAACATATAAAAACCCACAGGTTACTGTTACAAACATTTATGAGATAACTAGGGAAATGTGAACACTGCCTGGGTATTTGAATATATTAATAAATGACTGGCCAGGCATGGTGGCTCATGCCTAAAATCCTAGCACTTTGGGAGGTTGAGGTGGGCAGATTGCTCAAGCCCAAAACTTTGAGACTGGCCTGGGCAATATAGCAAGACACCCATCTCAATTTGTTTATATATTTTTTTTCATTTAAAAAATAAAAACGAATTTAAAAAAGAAGTTACTAACTTTGTGGTGTGATTGTGGCGATGTGGTTATGTTAAAAAGAATAAGAGGACTGGGCACGGTGGCTCATGCCTGTAATCCCAGCACTTTGGGAGGCCAGGTCGGGAGATCGTGACCATCCTGGCTAACGCGGTGAAACCCCGTCTCTACTAAAAATACAAAGAATTAGCTGGGCATGGTGGCACGTGCCTCTAATCCCAGTTACGTGGGAGGCTGAGGCAGGAGAATCACTTGAACCCGAGAGGTGGAGGTTGCAGTGAGCAGAGATCACGCCACTGCACTCCAGCCTGGCGACAGAGCAAGACTCCAAAAAAAAAAAAAAAAAAAAGACGAAGAGGTCTGTATCTTTGAGAGATACATATAGAAGTATTTGTGGATACAATAACATATTGCCAGGGATTTATTTAAAATCATCTGAGGTGAAGACAGGACAGGGAGTAAGGGTAGGGCTGGAACACGACTGGTCGGATATTGATGATTGAGGTTGAGGCCATAGCCTCTCTACTTTGTAATGCACTTGAAAATTTCCAAAATAAAAACACAGAAACAATTTCATGAGTTCAGGCCGAGGCAGGCGGA
>NW_012106785.1:2964-3956 GCF_000951045.1 Mandrillus leucophaeus
GTGTGTGTGTGTGTGTGTGTGTGTGTGTGCTGGGGAGTGCTTTAGATGAACACTTCAGAGGCAGAGTGAACACTTTGTGTGGGACAAATAAAACTACAGAATTATTTTTAAGGCATCTAAACATTCTGACTATTTCATAACGAGGAATAACTGCTCAGTTTTTTACATATATGGCTATGCAAGAAGTGTCCACCTTTTAAGAGTTTAATATTGAAGTATATGAGGATGAAGGGACATGGTGTCTGGGGTTTGCTTTAAAATACTTAGGAAAAAGAGGCCGGGAGCAGTGGCTCATGCCTGTAATCCCAGCACTTTGGGAGGCCGAGGCAGGCAGATCACTTGAGGTGAGGAGTTTGAGACCATCCTGGCCAACATGGTGAAACCTCGTCTCTACTAAAAATACAAAAATTAGCTGGGCGTGGTGGTGGGTGCCTGTAATCCCAGCTGTTCAGGAGGCTGAGGCAGGAGAATCGTTTGAACCTGGGAGGCAGAGGTTGCAGTGAGCTGAGATTACGCCACTGCACTCAAGCCCAGGTGACAGAGCAAGACTCTGTCTCAAAAAAAAAACAAAAAACAAAAAAAACAAAAACAAAAACAAAGCCTTAGGAAAAAGAAACATAGATTAGAAAGGGACAAGAATGGAAAGAGAAAGCGGAAGTGCCCTAATCTCAGTAACTGTGGAATCTGGCAATGGGTGTGTGGAGATTCCTTATGCTATCCTCTCTACTTTTGCACATTTTAGAAAACTTTATATGGTAGGGAGATGTTATTACCATTACACAGAAAACAAGGTCCATTCTTGTTTTTTTGTTTATTGAGGTTTTTTTTAAAGAGATGGGGTCTTGCCATATGGCTCAGGCTGGAGTGCAGTGGTGCCGTCATGTCTCACTGGAGCCTCCAACTTCTGGGCTCAAATGATCCTCCCACTTCAGCCTCCCAAGTAACTAGAATCACAGCCACGCACCACCACACTCAGCTTTTTTTTTTTTTTT
>NW_012106786.1:0-304 GCF_000951045.1 Mandrillus leucophaeus
AATAATAATAATAAATAAATTTTGGCCAGGCATGGTGGCTCATGCCTGTAATCCCAGCACTTTGGGAGGCCGAGGCAGGTGGATCAACTGAGGTCAGGAGTACAAGACCAGTCTGGCTAACAAGGTGAAACCCCGTCTCTCCTAAAAATACAAAAATTAGCCAGACATGGTGGCGGATGCCTGTAATCTCAGCTACTCCGGAGGCTGCAGCAGGAGAATCACTTGAACCCGGGAGGCAGAGGTTGCAGTGAGCCAAGATCGTGCCGGTGCACTCCAGCCTCGACAACAGAGCGAGACTCGACTC
>NW_012106786.1:3205-4043 GCF_000951045.1 Mandrillus leucophaeus
ATCTCAAAAAAAAAAAAAAAAAATCAGTCAGGTGTGGTGGTGGGTACCTGTGGTACCAGCTATACCAGAGGCTGAGGCAGGAGAACTGCCTGAGTCCAGGAGGTCGAGGCTGTAGTGAGTCATGATTGTGCTACTGCACCCTAGCCTGGGGGACAGAGACAGACCCCATCTCCAAAAAAAGAAAGAAAGAAAAAAAAGCAGTCAGTGAGCAAGGTACAGTCTCAGGCCTCGCTCCCTGCCACTAGCTGCGATGTGTGGAACCATCCAGAAAAGCAAGTCTGAGTCACCTGGCCTGGGATTCAAGGCCTTCCAGGACCCGGCACCACTCCTCTAAAGGAGTCTACCCTCAAAATGGGACAGTTACTATCTCCTCCCACCTCTGTGTAGTCTCTCCATACACAAACCATTCCATGCCAAGCACTGGGCTAGGGAAACCAAGAAAAAGACTTGATTCCTGCCTTCGAGAAGCAATAGTACAGAGAATCACACAGAAACCAGGGCAAGAGGTGATGGCACATGATCGGCACTGTGACAGGGTGAGGGCAGACACAATGTGATCATAGAGGAGAGAGCAATTAAGCTGTCTGGGAGAGTCAGGAAAGGCTCTACTGAGCTGGAATCTGAGTTGGATCTTGAGAGATGAAAGAAACTTAGCAAACAGTAAAGAGGAAGGCAAGAACCACATTTGCAAAACCACAGAATCTTTATTTATTTAATATATATATATATTGGCCGGGCGCGGTGGCTCAAGCCTGTAATCCCAGCACTTTGGGAGGCCGAGACGGGCGGATCACGAGGTCAGGAGGTCAAGACCATCCTGGCTAACACAGTGAAACCC
>NW_012106786.1:4310-6548 GCF_000951045.1 Mandrillus leucophaeus
ATATATATATTTTTTTTTTTTGAGACGGAGTCTCGCTCTGTCGCCCAGGCTGGAGTGCAGTGGTGCGATCTCCGCTCACTGCAACATCCGCCTCCTGGGTTCAAGTGATTCTTCTGCCTCAGCCTCCTGAGTAACTAGGATTACAGGTGCATGTCACCACACCCAGCTAATTTTTTATATTTTTAGTGGAGACGGGGTTTCAGCATATTAGCCAGGATGGTCTCGATCTCCCGACCTCGTGATCCGCCCACCTCGGCCTCCCAAAGTGCTGGGATTACAGGCGTGAGCCACCGCACCCGGCCGAGAATCTTTAAAAACAGCTTGCATGTGTTCAGAAGATGAGAGAAGGTTATGGAGGCTGTAGAGGGGTGTGTGGAGAGAAGTCTGGAGTATCAGTGAACCAGTCTGAAGAGGGTGGGGCCAGACTGTAGGACTTTGGATGTGGCTCTACAGGCAACGGGGAAAAACTAGAGATTTGCAGGCAGGGGTGCCATGATCAAACAGCAGTGAAGGGAGTGCAACAGCATGGGAGGACAACAGTGGAAAGACTGGCTAGGACACAACTGTCAACATGGGTGAAGGGAGGACCAAATTGGGGGACAGCAGCTAGGGATGGAGAAGAGGAACAAGAGGGGCTTCAGAGACCTTCCTCACGTCAATGCCATGGGCTCAGCAACTCTTTGGGTTGACCTGGGAATGGAAAGACTATAGGGCAGGTAAGGGAAGGGAAATAACAGAGTTGAGGCCAGGCACAGTGGCTCATGCCTGTAATCCCAGCACTTTGGGAGGCCAAGGCAGGTGGATCACCTGAGGTCAGGAGTTTGAGACTAGCCTGGCCAACATAATGAAACCTCGTCTCTACTGAAAATACAAAAAGTAGCCGGGCATGGCCAGGCGCGGTGGCTCACGCCTGTAATCCCAGCACTTTGGAAGGCTGAGGTGGGCAGATCACGAGGTCAGGAGATCGAGACCATCCTGGCTAACATGGTGAAACCCCGTCTCTACTAAAAATACAAAAAATTAGGTGGGCGTGTTGGCAGGCGCCTGTAGTCTCAGCTACTTGGGAGGCTGAGGCAGGAGAATGGTGTGAACCCAGGAGGCGGAGCTTGCAGTGAGCGGAGATCGTGCCACTGCACTCCAGCCTGGGTGACAGAGCGAGACTCCATCTCAAAAAAAAAGGAAAAAAAAAGAAAGAAAGAGAAAGTTTAACTTCTGAACTTCCAATAGCATGAATAAAAACAAAAAAAGAACTCTGGAATACTCCTAAACGTACAAGACAGGAAGTGAAAACAGGCTGAGGAAGGTGAGAATTATCAGGATAAAAGAGGCCAAGGATGGAGAGAATTTCAAGAGACTGGCCAAACAAGCATGTCAGTCACAAGCAGCAGACGCATTCTAGCCTCATGACTCTCCAAGAGACCATAAGATCTAAGAGTGAGGATGTGCCTCGGGGTGCAGGGGTGAGGGTCGACACAGGAGTGCAGGGATGAAAGCAAGCAGGAGTGACTTTTGGTTCTTGGCAGTCCTTCACCCAAAAATACTGTTTTCTGGCCAGACGTGGTGGCTCACACCTGTAATCCTAGCATTCCCGGAGGCCGAGGTGGGTGAATCACCTGAGATCAGGAGTTTGAGACCAGCCTGACCAACGTGGTGAAATCCCATCTCTACTAAAAATACAAAAATTAGCCAGGCATGCTGGTGCACACTTGTAATCCCAGCTACTCAGGAGGCTAAGGCAGGAGAATCTCATGAACCCAGGAGACAGAGGTTGCAGTGATCTGAGATCGTGCCACTGCACTCCAGCCTGGGTGACAGAGTGAGACTCCGTCTCAAAAAATAAATGAATAACCCTGTTTTCCCAACTGCCAGGCTTTCTGCTTTCAGCCCAAGCCCTCTGTGCCATAGGGCTCTGCCCTTCCTCCTGAGAGCTCTCCCAGCTCCTTTGGACACTGCCTTGATCCCACTTGTGATGTGCTGTCACTCTCAGTGAGCACTTCTTTTCTTTCTTTCTTTCTTTTTTTTTTTGAGATGGAGTCTCGCTCTGTCGCACAGGCTGGAGTGCAGTGGTGCAATCTTGGCTCACTGCAACCTCTGTCCCCCGGGTTCAAGTGATTCTCCTGCCTCAGCCTCCCAAGTAGCTGGAACTACAGGCCCCCGCCACTATGCCTGGCTAACTTTTGTATTTTTAGTAGAGATGGGGTTTCACCATATTGGTCAGGCTGGTCTTGAACTCCTGAC
>NW_012106786.1:8465-10750 GCF_000951045.1 Mandrillus leucophaeus
GGCATGAGCCTGTATTCCCCGCTACTCGTAAGGCAGGAGAATCGCTTAAACCGGGGGGGCAGAGGTTGCAGTGAGCCAAGATAGTGCCACTGCACTCCAGCCTGGGCGACAGAGCAAGACTCTGTCTCAAAAAAAAAAAAGAAAGAAAGGAGTGCCCAAAATAAGTGATTGTGGGAGAGGAGGAACAGGTTTTTCAAGGGTGGGTGTAGTGGGGTAGAGAGAGGATCTGAGAAGATATTGAGTCAGGTTGGAGATAGCTGTGGAATATTTCTGGTTGGAAGGATTGGGAAGGTGCAGGTGTGAGTTGGAAATAGTGGCTTGAGGCTCAGGAGGAAGCTGAGAACTAGAGATCTAGACCTGGAATCGCTGGAATGTGGATGCTATTCTGAAGCCATAGAAATGAAGGTATAAAGTGAGAACAGGGTAATCCCAGCACTTTGGGAGGGTGAGGCAGGATTGCTTGAGTCCAGGAGTTCAGGACTACCTGTCTCTTATACACATCTAGATGTGTATAAGAGACAGACTCCAGACCTTGTGATCCGCCCGCCTCAGCCTCCCAAAGTGCTGGGATTACAGGCATGAGCCACCGCTCCCCGGCCTCAGTGAGTATTTCTTAGCTCTCCTGCCAGAAGCCATTGACCACATACTATGCTCATTTACCATGGTCTCCTGCACAGGCCTGCGGAGCAGCACAACCTTAGTGATGTGCACTAACGTGAACATCTCAAAGCAGCACTTGCTGGATGGGTCACAGCTTGCAAGTGTGCACAGCACTCTTCTCTCAATGAGTAGCAAGTACCCCTTGTTTGTCCTAGTTAAATATTACCATTTCTCTGAACACAAGATTATCCTACCCCAAGTGTTTCCAAGAAGACTTAACAGAAGAGTCAAAGTTCATCTGTCTCTCTAACCCAAGTTTTAACACCCAGCCTGGTCCAGGTGCCAACAATAAAGGCAGGAATCCTCCCGTCTGGGCAGCTGTCTGCAGTCACAGTGAAGCTGTAAGAACCTTGCCATTTTCAAATTTCTTGAGACAATGAGCTGTTACACAGTAAAGTTCTACCAGGTCCATCTGGTGGTTCCAAGAATTCCCAAAGTTACAGTCAAGCTGGGACCGACCCTCTCTGCGAAGGTCCCAGTGTCTGCACAGGGAAATTCAAGTAACTTTTGTTCACACCCAAATCACGTTTCTGCTGCCACTTTCTCCTCCCACAGGAGAGAAGTATTTCAAATCCTTGGGAGGCAGCCACAACACCGAGATTATCTTTTAACTGCAAGGAGGCAATGTGTGAAAGTGATATTGTGTGACTTGGCAACTTACAAATACTGAAAGGTTTTCTCTGTTCAATGCCACCACCTATTCCACTTCCTCTCCTTGAGATCAATGCTGTCTGCCTGGGATAATCTAGCAAAAGTGCCAAGTGGGAAAGCAGCCCTGGCACTTGCCTGGGTGGTCTGATTTCTAGTGGACTGCTGAAAAATGGATGGTACAATGCCTCCCTTTAGCTTTCTACCCCTTCATCACCTGACAAGACTTAACGAGAAACTTTTGGGAGCAGACACCCTGGATCATTCAGAAGCAGAGACCGAAATACTCAGAGGGTACACAGCAGCCACCATAACCAACAGAGGAATAAGGGTGTGCCAGTGGAGGCTGTGAAATCAACATCACTTGGCTTGCAGTTTCCTGCTTCCTCCTAGGAGGTGGGCAAACCCCTGTGGCACACTCATATCTTAACTTCCCATTCACAGCTCTTTCTGTGCAGGAAGTTTTCTAATCATCCCAATTATAACCACATGCAAGGAAGAGGTCATAAAAGCCCACGCCCACAGTGCAGGGTGGAAGCAGGCACTTAATAAAGAACCTTGGATGAGGAAGTCAGCTAAATGGTGCACTGGAGTTTCAAAGGATATAACGAGTGAGCAGAAAACAGATTCCATGGTCGAATAACTGTGAGAAATGTTGGGTCAAATAAAGCTGAGCCAATGTCTTTTTGTAGGATTTCTCAGAGTCTTCAACAAACTAACAAGCCTTGTGAATCTTTATTTTGGTTTCTTTGTTTGAGACAGAGTTTCACTCTATTACCCAGGCTGGCATGCAATGGCACTCCTCAGCTCACTGCAACCTCCACCTCCCAGGCTCAAGTGATCCCCCTGTCGCAGCCTCCCGAGTAGCTGAGCCCACAAGTGCATGCCACCACATCCGGCTAATTTTTTTTATTTTTTGTAGAGATGGGGTTTCGCCATGTTGCCCAGGCCATTCTCAAACTCATGACCTCAAGTGA
>NW_012106786.1:11140-13639 GCF_000951045.1 Mandrillus leucophaeus
AGCCAAGATCGCACCATTGCACTCCAGCCTGGGCGAAAAGAGTGAAACACCATCTCAAAAAAAATAAAGAAACAAAAATGAAATAGGTAGCAAACCCAAACCTATTTGACCACAGAACCCTGAGCACCTTTCAGGACTGGCATTGCTTTAAAGAACTGTCTTAAAAAGCCCAAGAATTTTCTCCAGTGGAAAAAATAAAATAAAACAAACAAACAATAATAAAAAATAAAACATTTAAAAAACAAAAGCACAAGATCTGTATTATTCCATCCCCTCACACTGGAGAAAAAAGGTAGCTTAGCTAATACTAATTTGTTACTTTCACCACTCCCAGTACTCTCAAGAATGGTGACAACATGATGATGCTACATTCCATTCTTTCCTTAGCCAGCCTAAAATAGCCCCAGTGCAGTTTAACACCAATGTCTGAGCTTCAAAACCTTTAAAACAGCCCTGTCCTGGGAATGAGACCCAGGTCAGCCCCTTCCAGCTGCTAAATAGCTGATGACTCTGGCACATACCATCCTCATTGAGGTCTTGGTTTCCTCATCTCTAAACTGAAGAGGTTAGAATAGAGTTCTAAGAATGTTCTCAGCTCTAACAGTCAACCATGGACTCTAAACACCAGGTATATTTTTGCAATCCACCATTACACTGCATGACGGAAATAAAAACGACTGTTCTGGAGTGTGACTAGGTGTGACAGTTTCTGAGTCTATCGCTTTTCCACCTGCTCTCTCCTGAGCTTGGTGCCAACACCCTGAGTAAATGAAGCTGGGCTCACACCCAGGCACCCAAGGGCTGCACCTCCCAACATCCCAGCCCTGGGAATGCAGACACCACCATCTCAAGGAAAGGGCGGGTAAGCAGACACCACCATCTCAAGGAAAGGGCGGGTAGCTCTGACCAGGAGAAGACTCAGAGGCCTCACATCCAAAGCTGTTTCTCCCCATACCACTGTGTGCCAAGAGGAAAAGCCCAGCCCAGGATGAGGAGGAGCAAATCGCAGCCAGCCAGCCAGCTCTCTCCTTCCCACCCAGGACTCCCCACCAGATGTGGCTGACAGGACCACAGCTGCTTCCTGTCATGCCATTTCCTGGGGCTTCCTGATGGACGGACTGTCTTGCTAGAATGCAGAAGTTACTTCTACCACAGTTTGCACAGTCATTTTTGGAGCCAGAGATGAGGTTTAAGACTGTCAAGCAGCTATTAATACAGGGTAGAACTATCTTGCCCTCTGCTAGCACTAGAGCAAAGCTCTCTGCATCTTTAGACAACTGACTTCCTCTCTGTCAGACAGCATCAGACTTTTTATTTCTGATTCTGACAGGACCAAAAAAAACACATAAAAAATGGAAAATCATCACATATGGCATACACCATAAGGCTACAAGATCCTACTAAAACCCAAACCCCAGTATACAGCAGTTTTGTAATTAAAGTCTGTTACCAGAAGACATTGGCAGAAAAAAAAATGCAAATCTTTCTTTATTCGATGAATAGAGATGACCGTTTGCCTTACATAAGAGACAAGGTCCTTGCAAAGGCTCTGTCAAGAAACATTAAGCTACAAGAGGAATGTTCAGAATTTCCTGATATTCTAAGGAACAAGCTATCAGAATTTGCCCTGAGGGCTCCTGTTGGCTAAGACACCTTGAGACCAAGAAAGAAGCGAAACATTTTCACTCTCCTAACAGCGTATAATTATTTAGTTCAAGTCTCCTTTGATTTTGCTCTGACCCTTGAAGCAATTCAAAGTGGGAAAACTCATGCTGTGAATGGCAGGAAGGATTACTTCAAGGACTTCTCTGACACCTGCAGGAAACTTAAAAGCTGCCAGTGACCAAAATAAAGGACAAGCAGGGTGAGTTAACGTGCCGATGACATCCTGACAGAGCAGAACATCAGGGCTCATCATTCACCAGTCGGCACAAACAAGCTTCCCTAGAACAGGTTTTGAGCAGATGTGAAACAAGAGGCATAGGAGCTCTGGAGCTAACAGTTCAGCCCCTCATGGTAGAAAAAGATCATCCCTGTGCTCTCAGCTCAAAGGCAGAAAGGTGTGGGCTTTAAGTAGGAAGACTGTCCTGTGGCTCATGCCTGTAATCACAGCACTTTGAGAGGCTGGCGCCGGGGGATTGCTTGAGACAAGGATTTCGAGACCAGCTTGGGCAACACAGTGAGACCCCTTCTCTACAAAAATTTTTTTTAAAAGGAGTAAGGCCCAGTGGCACATGCGTGTAGTCCCAGCTACTCAGGAGACTGAGGTGGGAAGATTATTTGAATCCTGGAGGTCAAGGCTGCCATGACCTCCACTGCGATACAGCCTGGGCAACAGAGTGAGACCCTGTCTTAAAAATGAAAGAAAGAGGGCCAGGCGCGGTGGCTCACGCCTGTAATCCCATCACTTTGGGAGGCCAAGGCAGGCGGATCACCTGAGGTCGGGAGTTCGAGACCAGCCTGACCAACGTGGAGAAACCCCGTCTCTACTAAAAATAC
>NW_012106786.1:14323-16315 GCF_000951045.1 Mandrillus leucophaeus
GAGACTCCGTCTCAAAAAAAAAAAAAAGAAATCCCATCTCTACTAAAAATACAAAAAATTAGCCGGGCGTGGTGGCGGGCGCCTGTAGTCCCAGTTACTTGGGAGGCTGAGGCAGGAGAATGGTGTGAACCCGGGAGGCAGAGCTTTCAGTGAGCCGAGATCGCGCCACTGCACTCCAGCCTGGGCGACAGAGCGAGACTCCGTCTCAAAAAAAAAAAGGCCAACTCACAGGTCAGTGCATCTCAACTATGTTGCCACCACACATAGGTCCATCAGACAAACGTTCCCTGGTCCAGACTTTTTCAGAGCCCCGCGCACCTCTCCTCCCTCCCTAACCCAGACTCTCCTATCTGGTCAAAATCCACTCCAAACTAGACCCATGGCCAAAATGCGGAATTCTTATCAAGGACATTTTTCAACTTGGGCTACCTTCCCAACCTCTCCCAGCCTTCTTTCCCTGACAAATCTCAGGGGCTCTCCTGTACTGTATACACTAGTTTGGCAGGTGGTGGAGCGGTACCAGGTGTCCTGGGCTTTTCCCACATTTTTCCACCCCACCACAGGCTTCACCACCTCCTCATATATTGCTGTCACCCCCTCTTCTAAGGTGACTCAGGACAGGTGTCTATCCAAGAATGAGGGAATGTGATAGCCACATTTCGCTTCCCCCTGACGCTAGGGGACTTCCCTAAGGGTCCGACCGTGCCTGCTCCAGTCCCCTTCCCTAGCACAGCCCAGCCTCCGGGTGCTAGAAGACCCCACTCTCTCCAAGACTTCAGCGCCCCGCCTCCTCTGCAGTTCCACCTGTTGCTAGTCGCGCCCCCCACGAGTTACGATAGGCCAGGCCTCAAAGCCCGCTCTCCCATTGGGCAGATGACCCGTCCCTCCTACGCCACGTCTCCCGGCTCTGGCGAAAAGAGGCCCGGGCGGCGGCCGTGGGCCCTAGGGAAATCTGAGAGCTGGGTGGCGGGAGGGGGGCTTTACCTGGAAGGGGTTTACATCCACTGGGTCCGCGAAGGGGTTGGTGTCGAAAGCCGACATGGCGATCGGAGGCCGGCGGGCGAACTCCGCGAACGCTGCTGCCTCCGGGCACCCAGACCCAGCGGCGCTTCGTGTAGACCCTCCACTTCCGGGAGCGAGGCAGCGGTTCTGGCGCAGGCGCGGTGCCCTCCCCGAGGGGCGTGACCCTATGACGTCACCGATGTCCGCTCCGGCCCTCCCCCCCCCGCCCTAGCCCACAGTAGTGCGGCGGGTGGGCTTTTGGCTTCCGTCCACATCTTCGCTCTGCCGGGGATTTAGGGATCTTGGCTGCCTGGAGGGTCTGCGGTGCCAGAGGCGTGGCCGGAGTCCTTCCCAACTGCCTATCAATCTGACACCTTCCAATTTTATGTTTCTAAAGCGAACTCTCAAAAGTGGGACAGGAAACGGCCCCTTCACTTCCCTGTAGACCAAGTTTGGGAAGAAGTCCAAACTGATTCCCGGCCAGAGGACAGGGGTGACAGGTGAGGCCAGAGGCCTTGGGAGAACTAGGAAAGCGCCTCCTCTGCAGAACGTGCTCCGGGAGAGAGAAGTGCCAGGATCATCCAGCAGTCCTCCACCAGAGCTGAGCCTGCTTCTTTTAGGGCTGCTCGCCCTCTGATGTCATTTCATCGTTGTAGGAACGAGGGTTCCTGGATCCATCAGCTTTGGGACCTGAGTTGGGACTTGAACCTGGCCATCAAGCATTTATTAAGTGAATGAAGGAATTCAGCGACAGAGCCTCAATCAAGGGGGAGGTGGCTGCTTCACTCTCCACAACTCCGCTTTTTTTTTCTTTTTTTTTTTCGCGACAGGGTCTCACAGTCGCCCAGGCTGGAGTGCAGTGGCGCCATGATGGGTCACTGCAGCCTCGAGCTCCTGGGCTCAAGCAATCCTCCCACCTCAGCCTCCTGAGTAGCTGGGACTACAGCTGGTCGCCACCATACCCAGCTAATTTATGGATTTTTTTTTTTT
>NW_012106786.1:18680-19935 GCF_000951045.1 Mandrillus leucophaeus
AAAGTACTGGGCCTACCGGTACACACCACTGCACCTGGTCATCAGTTTCTTTCACCTTCCTTTCCCCTGTCTAAATCCTGACTATCCTTTAGGGTTTAGCTCAGCTTTACTTCAGGAAATGACTGCACGCAAGTGGGAGGATGAGGAAGGATCCATTTTGTATCCCCTTAGAAACTGCCTGTCCCCAAGCCTCTATGGCCACCCCTCCAAGGGCAGCAGACAGATCTTTGCTGTCTGCAGCCTCACAGGAAAACAGTCCACACCCACAGGGCTGTCCTGCCTCTCTGGGTCTGCTGCAGCCAAGTACAATGCTGGGCTGGTGAAGAAAGAAGAACTTAATTATAACCAATGTGGTGGCTGCCCACCTATCTGTCTAATTGCCTATAAGAGAGACATCATTCATTTATGCTACAAGAGAGGAGATATAGAGAATGCAGCTGTTTGCTTTTGGACCAGTTATTTTACCTCTCCAAGACCCATTTTTCTCATCTTGATCTTGAAACCACCTTTGCAAAAATTATAACTGAGGAAATTATGACAGTGGAAGAGATTAGACCTAACCTACTCCATCTTGCTTCTGACCTTTAAGCGGTCCTTGTTCATTCCTGGGTGTAGGCTGAACTAACCTTGGGAAGGAATTTATAGTTTAACTCTGAAACAAAATTGATAATAGCCCTCCCCCACCCAAAAATGGCAAACATTTATGTTATGTATAGTTTATTACAACAAAAAAGTATATACAAAGTTGTGAAAAAAAAAAAAAAAAAAAAAAAAAAAAACCCTTCTTGCCTGGAGACCAGTCTGCCTTTCTGGACTAACAAATTAGCTACGAGATCAGAAATTACAGTTTAGAGACCATGCAGCCTCCAGCTGCAAGTCTAAACCTCCCCAGATTGCTTCTGGGGATAATATCACTATTGTAAAACCTAAGATCAGTGCTTGAGATATTTTGCAGACCCTGCACTCGATGGATCAGCTGACACCACCCCCGATAGTAATGTAGCTCAGCCAGTTCTGCCATCCCACTCAGGAACAGAAGACAGCAAGAAAAACTCATTTCGACCCCCTATCATTCCATCTCCAACCTGACCAATCAGCACTCCCTACTTGTCTAGCCCCTACCAGCCAGATTATCTTTAAAAACTCTGATCCCTGAGGCTGGGTGCAGTGGCTCACACCTGTAATCCCAGCATTTTGGGAGGCCGAGGCGGGTAGATCATGAGGTCAGGAGTTCAAGACCAGCCTGGCCAAGATG
>NW_012106786.1:19985-20719 GCF_000951045.1 Mandrillus leucophaeus
ATTCATAAAGGCCCAAATTCTTAGTTTGTCTTCAGGGTCCTAAAGGATCTGCCCCTACCTTTCTCTCCTTCTGGCCCATTCTGGTGCCCAACCCCCGATGTTCCATCCATGCAAGTACTTTTCAATTCCTCAAACCTTCCTTCTGCCCTCGTGTCTCAGGGCCTTTGCACATGTGTTCCCTCTACCTGGTAATCACTTAACCCATGCCCCACTATCATCCTCTGGTTAACCTCTCCTGACCCTTCAAATGCAAGTTCAGATGTCTTTCTTCAGGGGTAGCTTCCCTTCGCTCTCTTGGTTACATCATCACCTCACACCCAACATAAGCTCTCCTATTGCCCTGTACTTTTCCTTCACAATACCTATTGCAGATTGTAATTAATACTAGTATAGGTGGTTCTTTATGCCTGTATCCTCCACTAGACTGGAAACTCCATGAGGGTAGGGTTAAGGTCTGTTTTGCTCACTGTTGTGTTTCTGTCACTAACATAGTATAAAGCACATGATACACATTTATTTATTTTTTTTGTGGGTTTGGGTTTTGCTTTGTTTTTTGTTTGTTTGTTTTTGAGACAAAGTCTCGTTCTGTCACCCAGGCTGGAGTACGGTGGCATGATTTCAGCTCACTGCAACCTCCGCCTCCCAGGTCCAGGCGATTCTGCTGCTTCAGCTTCCCAAGTAGCTGGGATTACAAGCATGCACCACCACACTCAGTTAATTTTTTTTTTTTTTTT
>NW_012106786.1:20769-21078 GCF_000951045.1 Mandrillus leucophaeus
TTAGTTCTATAATTTTTTTTTTTTTTTTTTGGAATTTTAGTAGAGACTGGGTTTCACCATGTTGGCTGGGTTGGTCTTGGAACTCCTGATTTCAAATGATCTGCTTGCCTCAGCCTCCCAAAGTGCTGGGATTACAGGCGTGAGCCACTGTGCCCAGCCCACATGCATGATATACATTTAGTAACTATTTTACTGTTTTCCTCATCCATTCATTGTTTGTTTGTTTGTTGTTTAGAGACAGAGTATGGCTTTGTTGCCCAAGCTGGTGTTGAATTCCTGGCTTCAACTGATCCTCCCACTTCGGCCTCC
>NW_012106786.1:26183-27349 GCF_000951045.1 Mandrillus leucophaeus
CCTCCCGGGTTCAAGTGATTCTCCTGCCTCAGCCTCCCAAGTAGCTGGGACTACAGGCGTGCAACACCACGCTCAGCTAATTTTTATATTTTTATATAGAGACAGGGTTTCACCATGTTGGCCAGGATGGTCTCAATCTCTTGACCTCATGATCCACCCGCCTTGGCCTCCCAAAGTGCTGGGATTACAGGCGTGAGCCACTGCACCTGGCCCAGACTGATTAATGCTTAATTTTAAATATATTTGTTTTTTATGTCCAGAATTCTTGTTAACCCTGTGAGGACAGCTTCAAGATCTCACAAGGTCCCACAAGGCTGCCACACGACTTCAGATGCCAATTCCAAGCCCCAGGTTGTGACCTGTCTCTTCTAACCGACTGGTTATAAATCAGGATTCCTATGGCTACTCCCATAAGTCTGACTAATTAATTAATTAATTTATCTGAGCTCAGAGAACTCAGAGAAACTAACATTTAACTGTTTATTATTAAAGTGAGAAAAGAAAAATACCTCAGAGCACTGTAAGCTATGTGAAGTATGCAAAATTTATCAGGCCCAGAGAGAGATGAATGTGGGACTTCAGTCAGGTGCTGGACACATGCCTGGGGCCATTGTTGAAGGCATTTTTGTACCATTGTCTTCAAGTTTCTGAAATTTGTGATACAGCGAGCAATGTACAGCCGATCAATAGCTTATGTCATTTTAAAGCAATTTTCTTTTTTTTTTTTTTGAGACAGAGTCTCATTCTGTCACCCAGGCTGGAGTGCAATGGTGCAATCTTGGCTCACTGCAACCTCCACTTCCCGGGTTCAAGCAATTCACCTGCCTCAGCCTCCCAAGTAGCTGGGATTACAGGCACATGCCACCATGCCTGGCTAATTTTTGTATTTTTAGTAGAGACAGGGTTTTACTATGTTGGCCAGGCTGGTCTTAAACTTCTGACCTCAGGTGATCCACTCACCTTGGCCTACCAAAGTGCTGGGATTACAGGCGTGAGCCACCATGCCCGGCCTAATGCAAATTATTGGTAAACAACATAGGAACTGCCTCTTCTTTTCCTTTAAAAACCCATTGGTGGCTGGGCACAGTGGCTCACGCCTGTAATCCCTGCACTTTGGGAGGCTGAGGCAGGTAGATCACCTGAGTTCAGGAGTTCGAGATCAGCCT
>NW_012106786.1:28709-33141 GCF_000951045.1 Mandrillus leucophaeus
GAGTGCGATGGCATGATCTCAGCTCACTGCAGCCTCTGCCTCCTGGGTTCAAGTGATTCTCCTGCCTCAACCACCCAAGTAGCTGGAATTGCAGGCACGTACCACCATGCCCAGTTATTTTTTTTTATATTTTCGTACAGATGGGGTTTCACCATGTTGGTCAGACTGGGCTCAAACTCCTGACCTCAAGTGGTCTGTCAGCCTCGACCTCCCAAAGTGCTGGGATTACAGGGATTACTGGCATGAGCCACCGCGCCCAGCCTTGGTTTCTTGTTTTTTTTTTTTTTTTTTGTTATTGTTGTTGTTGTTTGAGACAGGGTCTGCTTTGTCATCCAGGCTGGAGTGCAGTGGCAGGGACATGGCTCACTGCAGTCTCAACCTTCCTGGGCTTAGGCTAAACTCCCACCTCAGCTTCTTGAGTAGCTAGGACTACAGGCATGTGCCACCATGTCCAGTTAATTGTTGTATTTTTTTGTAGAGATGGGGTTTTGCCATGTAGCCCAGGCTGGTCTTGAACTCCTGAGCTCTAGTGATCTGCCCACCTCAGCCTCCCAAAGTGCTGAGATTACAGGCGTGAGCTACTGCACCTGGCTGACACATGCCCTTGAGTTGTATTCCAGAAACCCAGACCCTTAGCAGATGGAAAACACCCACTGCAGTCACATAGACCCCAGATAAGGGAGAACTGAGGACTGAACTCTGGACTTACCCAGTGTGTAACTGAGGCAGGAATTTTGTCAGCCTCAGCTCCAGCTGGCGACACCCTTGCCTGGGCCTTGCTCAGGCCCAGGCTTGCTGCAGGAGATGCCCCATCTGCTCAGGTCACGCCTGAGCCACGCCTGGCTTCCACTCCAATGCAGATCCCTGCATTCAGCCCCTGGAGGGAGGAGGTGTAAGCAAGTGTGGGGTCTGGCCACCACACCAAGCACAGACACAGGAGTGGGTTCCATGCAGGGCTTGCGGCTGGACCAAGTGTGTTGCACTGAGGGGAAAGTGGTGGTGTATGAACAGGGATGCCTATGACCCCAGAGCCCCAGAGTAGGTATTACAGCATGCTAGTAGTTCTTTTGGTCCCACTGTTTGCAGCCTGATGGACAGCAGCGGGTGTGTTAACAGCTCTGTCAGTCCTGTTGCCCCACTCCAGCCTATGGCTCCAGTACTGGCTTGGCCCTGCTACTGCTTCCCATCACATGAGGCACTTGACCTCAGCCAGTGTAAGGCAGAGGACCA
Source organism: Mandrillus leucophaeus (assembly GCF_000951045.1). Taxonomy (NCBI): domain Eukaryota; kingdom Metazoa; phylum Chordata; class Mammalia; order Primates; family Cercopithecidae; genus Mandrillus; species Mandrillus leucophaeus. The sequence continues at coordinate 29,940 of NW_012106786.1, forward strand.
GTGTTATAGCCTCTTTTTACCCACGTTTGGTAGTCCCAAGTTCTTGTCCTACGTCCACGAAGAATGAGGTTACATTGACAATTGAATGATGAGGGGGACAAAGAGCTTTACTGAGTGACAAAACAGATCTCAGTGGAGAGGAGGATGTGAGGCGTTCCCCCACCTGAAGTTGGATAGTCTCTCACTCAATGTGGTTGGGTCTGGGGCTTTTATGGGCTCAGAATGGGGGAGTACATGCTGATTGGGTTTGTGAGTATGCAAAACAGGCTAAAACAAAGTCATCACCCAAAGGTAGGCATGACAGTGTAAGAAACCAATTAGGGAAGGGTAGGTATATGTAAAATAGGTGAGGGGTGGGGATCAATCAGAGGAAAATGCACCAAACAGGAAGAGAGGTTCTCGATCCAGTCCATGGATTTACCCAGGACTTGTAGCTTGGCTTTCAGGCTTTAAACTGTCTCTGGTTTGAAGGTTGGTTTTCACTGGGGATCTGTCCCTGTCTGCCTAGGATTTGCCTGCCTCCTGCCACTATCTAACAATAAAAGTTAGCTGCAGCCAGGTGTGGTGGTTTACACCTGTAATCCCAGCACTTTGGGAGGCTGAGGCCAGTGGACTCCTTGGGCTCAGGAATTCAAGACCAGCTGGGCTATGTGGCAAAACCCCGCCTCTATAAAAAATACAAAAATTAGCCAAGCATGGTGGTGTGTGCCTGTAGTGCCAGCTACTCAGGAGGCTAAGGTGGGAAGATCACTTGAGCTCAGGAGTGAAGGTTACAGTGAGCTGAGACCTTGCCACTGCACTCCAGTCTGGGAGACTGTCTCAAAAAAAAAAGCTGCTATTATAGCTTGAACCCTAAGCTGGGTACTGGCAGAAATGTGAAGCTGATTTAGACATATGGTCTAGAAGGGAAGAGAGTGAGGAAAGCGTATTGTCACTAGATAATAGAGTGTGATCAGTTCTACTAGAGATTGCTAATCTAAAAGAAAGAGGCTGAGTCACAAAATTAAAGTTGCTTGATTCACAGTGAGACAACTGTCCACAAGACTCAGACTCAGACCCAAGTAACCTCGGATATGAGCTCTGTTAGGCCTTTGTTACAAGTGTTTTTATTTTGTTTGTTTTTTTCGAGATAGAGTCTTGCTCTGTCACCCAGGCTAGGGTGCAGTGGTGCGATCTCAGCTCACTGAAACCTCCACCTCCCGGGTTCAAGCGATTCTCCTGCCTCAGCTTCCTGAGTAGCTGGGACTACAGGCATGCACCACCATGCCCGGCTAATTTTTTTTTGTATTTTTAGTAGAGACAGGGTTTCACCATGTTGGCCAGGCTAGTCTTGCACTCCCGACCTGCTAATCCTCCTGCCTTGGCCTCCCAAAGTGCTGAGATTACAGGCAGGAGCCACCATGCCCAGCCACAAGTATGTTTTTAAAGGTAAAAGGCAGGGACAAGGAGTGGGCTGATACAGTCTTTCGTCAGGAATTCTCATTGGTTTACTGAAATAGCACTGATTAGTGATTGGCGATACATTGTTAAGCTGTAGGGTATGGGTTACAGTGTCCATTGTGGCATTATTAGGTTAATTTATACCTAGTTGTGGCATAGCAAGCAGTTTCAAGAGATAAATAAATAGCTCAAAAGGAAGGGAGTAGAATGTGGTTGCTGTCTCATTTTAATGTTGTTACCGAATTGACCTCGGGTCTGCTTTCCTAGTGTACAGAAAAAGCCAAACACTGGCCAGGCACAGTGGCTCATGCCTATACTCCCAGCACCTTGGGTGGCTGAGGTAGGAGGATCACTTGAGGCCAGGAGTTCGAGACCAGCCTGGCCACATAGTCAGATCCAATCTCTTAAAATAAGAAATAAAAAAATTAGCAGGGCGTGGTGGCATGTGCCTATAATCCCAGCTAATCGAGAGGCTGAGGTGGGAGGATCACTTGAGTCTTGGAAGTAGAGGCTGCAGTGAGCTGTCATTGTGCCACTGCACTCCAGTCTGGGCAACAGAGCAAGACTCTGTCTCAAAAACAAAACAGAACAAAACAAAAATGCCAAACAGTGACACCGGGACTTCCAGCAAGAGAAAGTGAGATAATTTATTGCAGGTGCCAAAGCAAGGAGAACCAGGCAGCTAAGGCTTAAGACCTGAGCTCCACAATGGCTTACAAGCAAGGGTTTTTAAAAGCAGGGGCACATTTCAGGAAAGCAAAATTATAAATCAATACATAGAGGTTACACATTGGTTTGCCCCAAAAAGGTGGGATATCTTGAAGCGGGGGCTCACGTGGATTCAGAGATTGTTTGATTTGTAATTGGCTAAGTAAGCAAGGCTTTGTCTAAAAACTTGGGGTCAGCAGAAAGGAATGCTAAGGTTTGGCCCATGAGTATGACTCTCTCCACACCCCTCAGGGATAATTTGGAACAAAGGATGGTGGTCAGAGGTCAGTCTTCAGTTCCCCCTTATCTGAGGTCAATGTGACAGCAGTGGGCATTTTCCATCTGGTAGGAGTCTGGAATCCCAGCACTTTGGGAGACTGAGGCAGGAGAACAGCTTGAGTCCAGGAGTTCAAGACCAGCCTAGGCAACATAGCAACACCCCTGTCTTTACAAAAAATTTTAAAATTAGCCAGGTGTGGTGGCATGTGCTTATAGTCCTAGCTACTCAGGAGGTTGAGAAGAAAGGATAGCTTGAGCCCAGGAGTTCGAGGCTGCAGTAGGCCTGGATGACACAGAGAGAACCCATCTCTGAAAAAAAAACAAAACCAGAAGACAAGTCAAGGTGTTATTTGTTTTTAGAGATGGAGTCTCACTCTGTCGCCCAGGCTGGAGTGCAGTGGTACAATCACAGTTCACTGCAGCCTCGACTTTCCAGGCTCAAGCAATCCTCCCACCTCAGCCTCCAGAGTAGCTGGGACTACCGGCATGTGCTACCACACTCAGCTAATTTTTAAAGTATGTTTAGAGACAGGGTCTTGCTATGTTGCCCAGGTTGGTCTCGAATTCCTGGACACAAGTTACCCTCCTGCTTTGGCCTCCCAAAGTGCTAGAATTACAGGTGTAAGCCACTGCACCTGGCCAAGATATTATCTTCAGGTTTTTTTTTTTTTTTTTTTTTGAGACGGAGTCTTGCTCTGTTGCCCAGGGTGGAGTGCAGTGGCACAATCTCCACTCACTGTAAGCTTTTGTGGGAAACTCTGGATTCAGAACAGCA
>NW_012106786.1:33562-41501 GCF_000951045.1 Mandrillus leucophaeus
AGCTTTTTTGTTGTTGTTGAGACAGAATCTCACTCTGTCACCCAGGCTGGAGTACAGTGGCACAATCTCCACTCATTGCAAGCTCCGCCTCCCGGGTTCACGCCATTGTCCTGCCTCAGCCTCCCAAGTAGCTGGGACTACCGGTGCCCGCCACCACGCCCAGCTAATTTTTTGTATTTTTAGTAGGGACGGGGTTTCACCGTGTTAGCCAAGATGGTCTCGATCTCCTGACCTCGTGATCCACCTGCCTCGGCCTCCCAAAGTGCTGGGATTACAGGAGTGAGCCACTGTGCCCGGCCCCTATCTTCAGTTTTTATAGGGAACTAAACATCTTGTGACTCTGGCTTACTTGGATGGCTGTTTAAGTCATTATTACCTTCTTCCTTAGTGGGTTATTCATTTACTTACCTAATTGCTGGGTGCAGGGCTAGCTAGGTTCCCGAATCTCCCTTGAAGGGACTCAAAAGTTTTCCTTTATCTCCATACTTGCGGGCCAGACAGGCACCTAAGAAGGGTCTGTCCTCCATATCAATGTCTCTCAGGGCCTGATTGTATAAAAGGATGCACATTCCTCAGATAAAATCGCTTTTCTCAAGATAGACCAGCAAGAGGGAAGAAGTAGAAGGTTCTAGGTTCTCCAAACACCCTAGTTTCCCTTACAGATAAGTTTTTCTGTATTGGAGGAGGGTGGCATGGGGTTGGGGGGAGGTCTGTATCTCCCAACAATCTAAGTTCTTCCTTCACTTTGCAGGGATACTATGAGCAAGTAACCCTGACTATGTTTTCTGTGGTAGTGGTAGTGGGGAGTGCTCCAAGAAGTCCTTGGGCCTCATTAATCCCTCATTCTTATCTGAGAAGGTTCCTATTGCTTGGTGTATTCATTTGTTTTCATACTGCTAAAAAGATACCACCTGAGACTGGGTAATTTATAAAGAAAGGAGGTTTGGGCCAGACACGGTGGCTCACGCCTGTAATCCCAGCACTTTTGGAGGCTGAGGTGGGTGGATCACCTGAGGTCAGGAGTTTGAGACCAGCCTGGCCAACGTGGTGAAACCCCGTCTCTACTAAAAATACAAAAATTAGCCAGGCATGGTGGCATGTGCCTGTAGTCCCAGCTATTTGGGAGGCTGAGACAGGAGAATCACTTGAACCTGGGAGGTGGAGGTTGCAGTGAGCCAAGATCGTGCCAATGCACTCTAGTCTGGGTAAGAGTGAGACTCCATCTCAAAAAAAAAAAAAAAAAAAAAGGAGGTTTGGCCTGACGTGGTGGCTCATGTTTGTAATCCCAGCACTTTGGGAGGCCAAGGCGGGTGGATCACCTGAGGTCAGGAGTTTGAGACCAGCCTCGGAAAAATGGTGAAACCTCACCTCTACTAAAAATACAAAAATTAGCCGGGCATGGTGTCTGCACTCAGCTACTTAGGAGGCTGAGGCAGGAGAATCACTTGAACCTGGGAAACGGAGATTGCAGTGAGCTGAGATCACGCCCCTGCACTCTAGCCTGGACAACGGAGCAAGACTCCTTCTCAAAAAGAAAAAAAAAAAAAAGAAAAGTTTAATTGACTCACAGTTCTACATGGCTGGGGAGGCCTCAGGAGCTTATAATCATGACAGAAGGAAAGGGGAAGCAAGGCATGTCTTAGATGGCAGCAGGAGAGAGTGACAGCGAGAAAGTGCGACATTTTAACAGCATCAGCTCTCCGGAGAACTCACTCACTATCATGAGAACAGCATGGGGGAAACTACCCCCATGATCCAGTCACCTCCCACCAGGTCCCTCCCTCAACATGTGGGGATTACAATTCAAGATGAGATTTGGGTGGGGACACAGAGCCAAATCATATCACTGGGAGAGTGGAGATGAGGGGAAGGAGTGGTATTCCAAAGCAGGAGGTATTGAGTACATTGTTTCATGAGTCTTGTATTATCCATTTTATTATTCCTTAGTGCATGGTAAAGCTTCCTTTGAAATGCAGGCTGAATTATCTGAGCCAGAGGACCCCAGGGGAGGTGAGACAGATACCCACACCTGGGCAGAGGATTACAGGGAAAACAGCAACCCCTCTTTCCCCTGGGCACATGTGGTAGAGGCTGTGGGGATCAGGGTATTGCAAGGGTGATGAGGGTAGAGTTAGGACTATAACTCCTCATTCTGGGTTCCCCGGAGCTTTGACTGCTGTGCTCCTGGCCTCAAGCAATCCTTCTGCCTCGGCTTGCTAAAGTGCTAGGATTACAGGCCTGAGCCACTGACTGCCCTCCTCCTAGGAGGCTGTTGACTGAGGAGGTCTGGATGTCAAAGCCTTTCACCACAGGATATAGCAAGATTACTGCAGAGTCAAGGCCCAAGGCCATCCTTCCCCATGCACAGCTCTTGCTAACTCCCCTGACTTCTCTGTGTGCAACTTGTAAGCAGCTCAGCCTGGAGTAGGAGTTGGGGTTCTGACTTTCTACAGCCCCTGGGACAGGAAGGATCAGAGGAGCACAGAGTGCTGACTGCCTTGTAGGTGTCCCACATCATCCCATCTGACCATTCAACAAAGGTGTCAGGCTGGCATTATTCACCCTATTCTATAAAACTCACAGAAGTGAAGGTCCTTGCATGTGACATTTACTATCATCATCACTAGTATGTCCCTACTCACATCACAGCAATTCTTTGCTCAAATCTCTAATTGCTAATAGACTCGGAGTAAAACCCAAAGTCCTCACAATAGCAATAGCCTGCAAAGCTCTGCCCCCTCGCCTCTCTTCTCTGACCTCCTCACTGCCCCTGTCTTACTCACTCTGCTCCAGCCACAGTGGCCTCCTTGCTGTTCCCTCCCGAACACGTCCGGCACAGTCCCACATTCCCGCCTTGCCCTGGCTTTCGCTGTGGCTGTTTTCGTCCCCGAAGAACACTCCTGTCTTCCTCATCGCCAAGTCTGGGTTCCAACCTTACCTCCTCCATGAGGCTTGCCCAGACAGTCTTTTAAATTCTGCAAACTGCCTCCCACTCCCACCTGCCCCCTTACTTTTTGTGGCCTTGACCTTTCAACATACTACATGATTATTTGTCTGTCTTGCCTTCATCAGAATGTAAGTGCTCTACAAAGGCAGAGGGAAGACTGTCTTGCTCTCTGATGTATCCTCCAGCCCTTAGAACAGTCCGTGGTACTTAGTAGGCTTTCAGTACATCTGTGCCCGGCGATGGAAAGAATGAATGAATACTAAGACCGAAGATTGCGACTGTAAGCCTCTGGGCACTGGTGCCCCGGGGCCTGGCGGAACCCTCAGGGAACTACATTTCCCGTGAAGCTCTGGGCGCAGAAGGCCGCGGGGGCTGCCGGGAAGGACATACGTGCTTAATCCCGGTGCAGGGGATGAGCATGGCGGCTCCGCGAGGTGAGCCGTTGGCCGGGGTGTTGGCGAGTGTGTTGGTGGCGAGCGTCCTGGAGACGACTCCCGGCATGATCGGCCAGGTTGAGTCCGCTCCTGGCGCTCCGCGGAAAGATGGGTGGGTGCCGGGTAGAGGTGGGGCCACCTGCGATGGGGACTGACCTTCGAGGGGAGGGGGCCCTTCTAGACGTCGTGCGGTGGGATAGGTACCTCCTGCTCCCTCCCCGCCACCCCGCCTCAGATCAGCACAGGGTCCATACTGCTGCCCATCTGACAGTTGGGAACATCGAGGCCTGCAGCTGAGGGGGGTCTCATCCAACAGCCTACAAACCCCTTATTTACTCTGTCGCCAGTGAGCACCCCCAGCTCTTGCCTGGTTTCCCGGGACACTAGGGTGAGGTCTGAGGAGTGGAGTGGCAGCTGACCCTGTCTGTCCCCCTAGTATTCCCACTTTCCTGTGCGGTGCAGCAGTATGCCTGGGGGAAGATGGGTTCCAACAGCGAAGTGGCGCGGCTGTTGGCCAGCAGTGACCCACTGGCCCAGATCGCAGAGGACAAGCCCTATGCAGAGGTGAGTCCCGGGCTGTATTTCAGCCTACTTTACCCGCAGGTCAGGAGAAAGGGCCTGAGGCAAGTCATAAGAATCAGCTGGGAAGGGTGAGGCAGCAAGGAGGGAGGAGGCCCACTTAGCTCTTCAGGCTGATGGACTAGATAGTGTTACCAAAAAGAAGAGTGTTACCAAAAATGAGAGGTTTTGTCATAACAGGCTGGGATTTCCAGCACTCTCCTTCCCCCAACCACTCTTAGCACTTAGTGAATTTTAATTCAGCCCTCTTTGACAATTCAGTTTTTTTACTTTGACTATTTTTTTTTTGCACTTTTATTAACCTAAAATATTTCTCCTGCCTATTTAATGAAGAAAAAGCCAAAGCATAGGAAGGCTTTCGCCTCTGCTTCTGAAACTGGAAGATGTATGTTAACCCTGAAAGAATCATTTAAGAGTTATAGTTTTTCTGCTACCTTCACAGTGCAGGTGTCATTCTCCTCTTTGGACAAACAAAGAAGCTACATCTAAAGAAGGGAAATAACTAGTCCAAGGCTCCACAGATGGCTAGAGGCAGAGTCTGGACAAGGGCCTGGGTCTGCTGCCTCCCTATACGTCCATGATGGCATGAACATTTGTATCCAGACCTGAGAGGCCTTTCCCAGGACTCAGTTGCCCTCTGGGGAGCACAGCATAACGGATTGGGACAGGCCAACTCAGGGTGCCAGGTTTCTCCCCCTTCCCCTCCCAAATTTCCTGTCTTTCCAGTTGTGGATGGGGACTCACCCCCGAGGGGATGCCAAGATCTTTGACAACCGCATCTCACAGAAGACCCTAGGCCAGTGGATTGCTGAGAACCAGGACAGCTTGGGCTCAAAGGTCAAGGACACCTTTAATGGCAATCTGCCCTTCCTCTTCAAAGTGCTCTCAGTTGAAACACCCCTGTCCATCCAGGCACACCCTAACAAGGTAAAGGACAGAGTGCGGTGCAGAGGTCAGGGTACAGAAGGGCTTATGCTAACGCCCTCCCATTACTTTCACTGCCACTTTTACCTCACCCATGCCAGGCTCCTGCCCAAGGCCAAATCCAGGCTGACAACTCCCAATTTAGCTCTGCAAAGCCACATGCAGCAACTAAGTCTAAGCAAACAGCTGACCGGCCTGTGCCAGGGGAGTTTCTCTAAGCTCATTCCAAGGGGCTTGTTCCTGGTCTTCCCTCACCCAACCCAGATCTATTCATATCTGCCATTTACTAACCTGCTTTCAGGAAGAGTTCAACTTGCAGGGCAGGGCAGGGCAGGTACCCTCAGCTCCACCCCCTTGGAGTCTTCCTACACAAGCCTGAGTCCCATTCTAAGCAATTGTGGATCAAAACTCCTTCCTTCTTTTTTTCTCTGAGACGGAATCTTGCTCTGTCGCCCAGGCTGGAGTGCAGTGGCACGATCTCAGCTCACTGCAACCTCCTCCTCCCAGTTCAAGCAATTCTCCTCCCTCAGCCTCCCAAATAGCTGAGACTACAGGCACGTGCCACCACACCTGGCTAATTTTTGTATTTTTAGTAGAGATGGGGTTTCACCATGTTGGCCAGGCTGGTCTTGAACTCGTGCCCTTGTAATCTACCCACCTCAGCCTCCCAAAGTGCTGGGATTACAGGTGTGAGCCACTGTGCCCAGCCAAAACTCCTTATTTCTGGATACACCAAGTAAGACCCAGAGAAGGGAGGGATTTACCCAAAGCCACACAGCTTGTTAGTGTCAGAGCTTGGCCTGGTGTTTGGGTTTCCTGATTTACAGACCAAGCCTCTTAAAGTCTGCCCCTGCTTTTCCTTGGATTTGCCCCATTTCCCTGCCCTGGGTTGGCTGAACCCCAAGTTTCTGCATCATGCTTTGACTGGGCTCCTTGCCAGAGGTAGGTAGCCACTGCCATCCTGTGACTGGGGAGGGTGGACAGCAGGGGCTAGGTGGCACTGGTGTTCCTGCTAGGTAATGGCTGTACCCTCACCATCCTCCTCTTCCCCTGGCCACCCCACAGGAGCTGGCAGAGAAGCTGCACCTCCAGGCTCCACAGCACTACCCCGATGCCAACCACAAGCCAGAGATGGCCATTGCCCTCACCCCCTTCCAGGGCTTGTGTGGCTTCCGGCCAGTTGAGGAGATTGTAACCTTTCTGAAGAGTAAGTTGGGCAGAATGCTGAAGGCATGCGTATTGGGCCAGGGATATCTGGGAAAGCAAGATGATAGGAACAGTGGCTGAGAACAGGGGTCACATGTCACAGCCACTGAAGGGCCTCATGAAGCAGTTTTTGGAGCCAGTGGGCCAGGCCAGTGAGACCAGGCTCAGGTGTGGTTGCCAAGGGCTGGTGATGAGTGATTGGTTTGTACTGCAAAGTTTACTTAGCATTGCTGGCTCTTTGGTTAGGGCTGGGATGGGAAGGCGTCCTCCAACTCCCCACTTGTGTGGGTTCCATCTTACCATTCCTGATATGGGCCCTGGGCCTGGCCTTCCTGTAGAGGTGCCTGAGTTTCAGTTCCTGATTGGAGATGAGGCAGCAACACACCTGAAACAGACCATGAGCCATGACTCCCAGGCTGTGGCCTCTGCTCTGCAGAGCTGTTTCTCCCACCTGATGAAGAGTGAGAAGAAGGTGGTGGCGGAACAGCTCAACCTGTTGGTGAAGCGGATCTCCCAGCAAGGTGGGCATGGTTATATTCCTGGTTGGGTACAATGCTCTGGCCTGGGCTCCCCAGCAGACACCAGACTCTAGGGACAGTTCTCAACCCCCTTGCCCAAGTGGAACACTAAAAGGGGCCCAACTTAGATGACCTGTTGGCAACTTAGCATTGCTTTCCTAGTCTTTGTGGAGCAGGGCCCTTCTTAGTTGAGTGCTGCTTCCCAACTGGTCATCTTCTCCAGATGGTTGGAGGCAGACTGGCATACAAGACTCTTAGGATGCCTTCCACCTAGGCATTCTGAGATTTTCCCCAGCCCTGCAGCTGCCCTCTATGGATGGACTTGTATCTTGGGGCGAAAGAAGCAGGAAGGGGACAAGAGCATCCTCTGTCTCCTGGAAAGGCCTGATGCCTCCAGCACTCGGTCATTTGATCTTTCCTTTACCTGCTGTGTGCCCGATCTTGTGCTAAGAAGAGTTCAAGAAGTAACTGTGACAGGTGTGGTCGTGTCACCCCAAAGGTAGGGAGTCAACACAAGCAGTAAGAAACACGAAACATAACAGACTCGCAGCAATGAGCTTATGTGGTGCAGGCAATAAGTTCTCAAGATTCTTAGCCTGGCAGCCACAGCCCACAAAAGCTGGAGTGCAGTGGTGCGATCTCGGCTCACTGCAACCTCCACCTCCCAGGTTCAAGCAGTTCCCTGACTCAGCCTCCTGAGTAGCTGGGATTACAGGCGTCCGCCACCACACCCAGCTAATTTTTGTATTTTTAGTAGAGACAGGGTTTCACCATCTTGGCCAGGCTGGGCTCAAACTCCTGATCTCATGATCCACCCGCCTCGGCCTCCCAAAGTGCTGGGATTACAGGCGTGAGCCACCGTGCCTGGTGCCACAGCCCCATCTCTAGTTGGCCCAGAGCTCTCTCTTTATTTTACCTCTACAGGTTTCCCATTACCTTTGAGCCTTAGGGGACTATTTATTTTACCCAAGCATATTTTGTTCAGAGTGTGTGTGTGTGTGTGTGTGTGTGTTTTGAGGTCTCTGCTGCCCCAGGCTAGAGTGCAGTGACGCGATCTTGGCTCAATGCAGCCTCCGCCTCCCGGGTTCAACCAATTCTCCTGCCTCAGCCTCCTGAGTAGCTCGGATTACATGTGTGTGCCACCACGTCTGGCTAAGTTTGTATATTTTAGTAGAGACAGCTAGGATTACAGGCGTGAGCCACTATGCTGGGCCACTTGCCTCACTTTAAAGAAGCTTGGCTGGGCGTGGTGGCTCATGCCTGTAATCCCAACACTTTGGGAGGTTGAGATGGGCGTATCACTTGAGGTCAGGAGGTCGAGACCAGCCTGG
>NW_012106786.1:42316-57361 GCF_000951045.1 Mandrillus leucophaeus
GAGGATCACTTGAACCCAGGAGTTCGAGACCAGCCTGGGCAACATAGCGACACCCTGTCTCTGTAAATTAAAAAAAAACTTAGCTGGGCATGGTGGCATGCACCTGTGGTTCTCACTACTCAGGAGGCTGAGGTAGGAAGATTGCTTGAGCCTGGACAGTTGAGGCTGCAGTGAGCTATGATCGTGCCACTGCACTCCAGCCTGGGTGACAGCGAGACCCTGTCTCAAAAAAAAAAGGAAAGTTCAGGCATGTTGTTTACCCTTCGTGAAACTTTTGAGTTATCTCCCTAGATTTTGAGCTCCGAGAGCAGTGGTTCTCAACCAGGGGACATTTGGCTGCCATCTGGAGGCATTTTTGATCATCAAAACCCAGATGGGGTTGCTAGTGGCATCTTGTGAGTGGAGGCCAGGGAAGCTGCTAAACATCCATCAGTACACAGGACAGCCCCCACAATAAAGAATTACCTAGCCCAAATGTCAGTAGCACCAAGGCTGAGAAATCCCATCCTGAAAGGACCATACTCTAGCCCTTTTAGTGGCTAGTATAGTCCTAGGCATGTGAACAGTCAAAATATGATGAAAGATGGTATTTGTATGGACTGCAGTATCAAGCAAGGCTGGACCCCCAAAGGGCTGGAGGCGTGGCCAGGACAGGGCCACTTTGGCTTCTGGATTCCTGTGGCAGGGACCTTTTCCTAGGACTCCCTGGCCAATGTGGGGCTATGAACAGCACTGAGTATCCCCCTAAGTGACCTTGGGGTGCTCTGTGACCCTCAGTGGCTGCTGGAAACAACATGGAAGACATCTTTGGGGAGCTTTTGCTGCAGCTGCACCAGCAATACCCAGGTGATATCGGCTGCTTTGCCATCTACTTCCTGAACCTGCTTAACCTGAAGCCTGGGGAGGCCATGTTTCTGGAGGCCAATGTGCCCCATGCCTACCTGAAAGGAGGTGAGCCACATTTCAGCAGTGAGCCCCACTGCCATCCCTGCTGGGCCCTGTTTCCCTGTCTGGACAAAAGGAGAAGGGTGGTCAAGGAGACCCCTAAGGACCTTGCAGCTCTGACCTCTGAGGGTTCCTGGGCTCAGCAAGCAACAGCTGGTAGGGATGTTGAATGCATTTAGCATTGAACACGCCTTGAATCCTGCCACCAAGCCTATGATGCCATGCTACTGATTTTAAGCCCTGCCAGTCAGTGTGGGAACCATGATTTGAACATAGACTATACTGAATCAAAGCTGTTGTTCTATGTCACAGCCTTTGTATGTCTGTCCTATCTACCCAGGGATTTTTACACTAAAATATGCATGTTGCCACAGAAGGATGCCACCTTTTGACCGTTGGCTGCTTATCCACACATGCCTCATGCACAGGATTCTGTCGTAGAAGTGGGAGACTACAGAGTTGGGGCTTCCCAACCCCCAGGGGTTAACATGGCTCCCCTCTGACAGTAACGGGTGACCTGTCACCTGTTTTTGGTATTTGATATCTCAGCCCCATTCTCCCAGAGAATACAATTCATGGAAATTTTTGCCTAATTTGGCATGGGATTCATGGAGCTCAGGTTAGGAGGCCCACAGCTGGAGAGCCAAGGCATACTTCATCAGCTTAGCACATGACGACTGTCTCTCCAGACTGCGTGGAGTGCATGGCGTGTTCAGACAACACAGTTCGTGCTGGCCTGACACCCAAGTTCATTGATGTGCCAACCCTGTGTGAAATGCTCAGCTATACCCCTAGCTCCAGCAAGGACAGGCTCTTTCTCCCGACACGGAGTCAGGAAGACCCCTACCTCTCAATCTATGACCCCCCTGTACCAGACTTCGCCATTATGAAGATGGAGGTGAGTGAGGGGCCATGATGGGTGTCCTTCGTGTGCCATGAAAATCTCTGGCAAGGGTCACGATGTAGAGGACACCTGGGGCTGGGTTTCCTGTCAAGCCCACTTGGTGGAGGGTGGCCCCAGGGCCTGCCCATTCCTCCCTATACCAAGGACCAGGCCTCTATGCTGACTGAGCCTGGGTTGTGGGAGAAGGTGGCAGAGCTCTCCTTTGTGCCTTGGGGACTGTCCTGGGCCCATGAGCTGATGAGAGCAGAGTCTGAGCTGCATTGCCTTATCGTTTCTTCCTGCCCAGGTCCCTGGCTTTGTCACTGAATACAAGGTCTTGGCACTGGACTCTGCCAGCATCCTCCTGGTGGTACAGGGGACAGTGATAGCCAGCACACCCACAACCCAGACACCAATCCCTCTGCAGCGTGGTGGCGTGCTCTTCATTGGGGCCAATGAGAGTGTCTCACTGAAGCTTACTGAGCCGAAGGACCTGCTGATATTCCGTGCCTGCTGTCTGCTGTAGAGGCTGCAGCCTCCCTAGCTCTCCTCTGCCAGCCACCCTAAATTCCAGCCAGCCTTGCCTCCTGAGGCCCAGCTCAAGCCCCCTTCCTTGCTCTGGACTCCTTAGGTATATCCTAGAAGAGCTGGGGTGGAGGAGGGAGCGTGAAGATAGTGACTCCTGAACACACCCACGTAGAACCATCTTCTTTGGGGATGAAAGGCCTGTGTAAGGGGTCTGATACTCCCCTTGTCTTCCCTCTCTACTCCTCACTACACCTGAGCCAGGCTCTTGCCAACTCTGTTCCAGCCTATGGCTTTAGGCTAGCTGGTAAAATATGTGACCCAGCCAGGTAATTTCTAAGAACAGGGTTCTAGTGCTGGGACTGCCCATTTCCTCAGCTGCAGAGGAGGAAAGGGAAAGGGTAGGCCTGTGGACTAACACTGTTTACATCCTTTTATTCTGTCAAAGCAATTAAAGGTCACTTGTGTCGAGGCTGTGGAGTAATGAGCACTCAGCCTTTGGGGTACCTGTTCTAAAGTGGGCCAAAAGAGCCCTCCCTGCATGATGCCCCAGTTTTTGCTTTATTCCTACTTCATACAGCTTCCTGGGGGTGGGCAGGCTACACTCCAGAACGCTGGTATGGGAAGGAGTGGGAGAAGCAGCCAGCTTTGGCCTCAGAGGCACAGTTTGCAAGCAGCCCTACACAGAGGTGGCTCAAAGGATACACCAGTCACCAGTGCAAGACTCTCTGCTCCTGTTTTTCAATTGGCCCTAGAGAAGGGGTCAGCAAACCAGGCAGGCAGGCCAGTTCTGGCCATACCTGTTCATTTCCATATGGTCTGGCTGCTTTCAAGCTACAGTGGCAAAGTTGAAGAGTTGCACTGGACTATACAGCCTGCAAAGCTGAAACTATTGATCGTCAACCACTTCTCTAGAACATACTCAACTGTTGCAGATTACAGGGACTCAGGAACCGAATTAGACAATTTTCACGGTGAGGAGAAGCCCAGTTAGCTTTCCTAAACTGGCAGGAAGTGCGAAGGAGGGAAATCTCTCTCAATGCCCTGCTCCAGGGGTGGGACACACCTGCAAGAAGCTGTCAGCTGTCTGGTGCTGCTGAGGTTTCTGACGTGCAATCATAGATCCTGTCACAACAGGCTAATCACTTAGTCCACTGGCTCCTTCCTGTGGGATAAAGGTTTAAATTCATACAAAAGAATCTTTCTGGGCTTCTGCCCACACTAGAGTCCCTATACAATAAAGTCCCAGGAAACCACCTTCAAAAATCTCCTGGGTTTTGGCCGGGCGCGGTGGCTCACGCCTGTAATCCCAGCACTTTGGGAGGCCGAGGCGGGCAGATCACGAGGTCAGGAGATCAAGACCATCCTGACTAAAACGGTGAAACCCCGTCTCTACTAAAAATACAAAAAAATTAGCCGGGCGTGGTGGTGGCTGCCTGTAGTCCCAGCTACTCGGGAGGCTGAGACAGGAGAATGGTGTGAACCCGGGAGGCGGAGCTTGCAGTGAGCCAAGATCACGCCACTGCACTCCAGTCTGGGCAACAGAGTGAGACTCTAAAAAAAAACAAAAAACAAAAAACTGGGTTTTTTTGCCTCCAAATTTTCTTCAGCTAAAGAATAATAAATATGAGCTGGAAAGAAAGGTTCTGCTAAAGGGAACCCATTCTATAGAAGTGACTTGCAAGGGCCTATTTCACTCATGCTGTCCAATGAAAGAGGCCTGAAAGTTGTACCCACTGGGAACAGCAGAAAGGGGCGGGAGTTTCCAGAAAGAATTGCTGCAGTCAGCTAATTAAGCTATTTCTTCATTTCACGATATCCAGGATATTCTTTTTTTTTTTTTTTTTTTGAGACGGAGTCTCGCACTGTCTCCCGGGCTGGAGTGCAGTGGCACGATCTCAGTTCACTGTAACCTCTGCCTACTGGGTTCAAGTGATTCTCCTGCCTCAGCCTCCCAAGTAGCTGGGACTACAGGCGCCTGCCACCACGCCCAGCTAATTTTTTGTATTTTTAGTAGAGATGGGGTTTCAGTAGAGACGGGGTGACAGGATCTACGATTGCAGGTCAGGTCAGGCTGGTCTCAAATTCCTGACCTCATGATTTGCCTGCCTCGGCCTCCGAAAGTGCTGGGATTACAGGCATGAGCCATTGTGCTCGGCCAAGGCCTTTCTTTAAAATCCTACTGCAACACAGACACAGCTCAACTAGTGTGATTGCATTTATTCTTATAAAGGTACAGAGCTGTAGAAGTACAAGCCAAGAGTTCTGCAGAGTAGTCCATAAACACCATATGGTACCACTCCTGCTGGGAGGTAAGCCTGGATACACCCTTCTCCCCAGGAAACTGTCACCTGCAGAACACCCAGCACTCAGAATTAAGGCAGTTTGGCCCTGGGCACATTGGTGGTATTTTGGTATGTGGCCACTGGCCCTAAACAACTGACCATTTCTACCCTGCCTCACTGTACTCTCCCACCAGGTCCGTCCAGCTTCTTCTACAAGGTAACACCCTCCTACATGGGGTCAACCAGCTCAGAAACCTCTTCTTCAGGGACGGCTGCTGCTGAATATGCCAGAGTTGATTATTACAACAATGAAGAGGGCCTTGGTTTTGGGGTCCTACCACCCTCACCCCTAGCAGCTGCTAAACACCCAGGCCACTCTGCCCTGACCACCTCCCTGACAGAGATGTGGGTCTATACTTACCTTCCACAGCCACCTCCCAGCACGCACTGGGGTCCCTCTACCCGTGCCGATGTCTTTCTTTACACTGTGCTACCTTTGATCCCTTTCCACATGTGCACTTCACCTCTGCAGACACAAGAAAGGCCTGGACATGGTCTCTGCAGATGGGGAAGGGGTTCTGGATGGAGATGTTTTTGCTCTCTACAGGCATTTGCACAAAGTGCTCAGAATGTTGGCCACCTGCTTAGAGCTGCAGAGTCCCATTCCAGAACAGAGTAACCATCTGCCTCCTCTCTTCCCAAGACCCCAAGCTGGCATGACTCTTGTCTCTGTCCTATCTCCCTGCTGTGATGCTGCTAGCTGGTAGAGTAAGTCAGCCCCTAGATACTGTATATTCCTCTTAACCTTCCATGGTTTGAGAAAAACACAAAGATAGATGTCCATCAAGCACTCACAGGATTACCATTGTGAGGACAGTTGTCAGACAAATAACAAATAAGGCTGTATCTTTTTATTAGACTTTCTCATCTTCCAGTCACCCCTTGTGGTAGAGCAAAAAGAGTGTGTTGTCCCTCATATGCCTCTAGTGGTCACAGGACCACTAGGGAAAGAGACTGGATACTTTCCCATGTAGAACCTATACCCCAATCCCAACTATTGGGCTGGGAACCCTGTCTATGCCCATTCAAAGCTCACCTTGTGGGAGGATTGCTTGGGCCTGGGAGGTTGAGGCTGCAGTGAGCTGTGAATGCACCACTGCACTCCAGCCTGGGTGACAGAGACCCTCTCTCCAACAAAACAGAATGCTCACCATGGTTCTGAGTGAAGTCAAAAAAAAAAAACAAAAAACAAAAAACCTGTTGGAAAAATTCTAGAAAGAGGCTTGGTACAGAGAAATTATGCCTGTTCCTGCTGTTTGGGCTGGGGGCTGAAAGAGGCTGTGTTACACCCAGAGGTCTGCTTAAAGCCCAATCCTGAGTATCCAGTGAGGCCCATGCTGTGACCAGAAGAATCTGGCAATAGAACGGTCCATACTGCAGTGAAGGGAGGCCCTCTACACTGGTGGACTGATTTCCTCAGGGGAGGGTCTAGGAGCTGGCTTAGGTCTCTCCTACCCTTCCTGTCTGTAAGCCTCAGTCTAGGACAAAGCCCACACAGCTGTATACCCACTCTCACCCATTGCTACTTCTCAAAAGTTTAAAAGCTAAATAGGAAGGCACCAGACTGCTCCTTGTAGCTCCCTCTGCTGGTAATAATAAAAACTGCAGGCTTCTGGGGCCAGCCCCAGTACCTTTGACCCAATCTTTAGCTCAAAGACTGGGTGAAGAAACTCACCAAGACCAAGGAAATACAAATAAATAAATATGAACATGTCGAAACAGTTTTTCTCCTAACTAGGGAAGGGCGAACCAGAATCACTAAACTCACCCAGACAGTTGGACCAGTTGGGGATACCCCAGGTCCGAGGATTCTGGAAGCCAGGATCCTGCTGTGTCATTAAGCAACCTATGATCCATCATAGTTAGACAGGTGCAACCTGAAGAGGGACAAAAGGACTAACTTTATGCTCTCTTGAAGGACAAGCCTGCAAGCCATCTTAGAGCTAGAAATAGAGCAAATGGAATTTCTCAAACTAGTCTCAAACAGTTAAATTCTTTTTTGGATTGCCAGCTATAATAAACCATAAAGTGCTATTTTCTGCCTCCATACAACACTATCTAGCACAGCCTGGGCACAAGAGCTCCCTTTTTGCCTCCCTGAAGCACTATGACAAATACCAATCAAGCTGTCTGCAAGTGTTTTCCTTAGCCACCTTTGTCACCCACCATAAGAACCAGGATTCCTCTGTCCTGCCCTTATTAAAGTGACTTCTCCAAACTCTGCTCCAACAGCAGAGGAAAACTGCAGAATTCCACCTATCAGTCCACAGCGCAGATGGGGGCCTCTGGCCTGAGAAGCAACAGGTAAGGGCTACCTGCAGGTCACTTTCTAGGGGTCAGCGACTCCAGTGCTCACTGCACTCTGTGAGCTATGAGTGGCCAACAGGGCTCCGTAGGCCTCGTGGTGAGCAGGGCCTATCTTGGAGGGTAATGTCTACTGGAGGGTACAGGAGGAAGAGTCCCCAAGACAGCACCAGCAGCAGGAGCACGCTGAAGAGGCCATGGGCTTAGGGGGGATGAGGTCCAAGTCCTCGTCATCTGGAATCTCATCCAGGTGATACCCATCCTGAAGCAGCTGCCGGCTCACATCCTGGTTCACCTGCTAAGAGAAGGAGAGGAGGGAACTATAGGCCAAGATGCAAAGCAGAAATAACTGCTACTCAAAAGATAGGCCCACATTCCCTTACCAGGGCTTCCTGTCCATGTCCCATCCCAGGCCAACCCCACACATCCCAGGACTACAGGAGGAAGTGCCACCTTCTCCTACTTGTGCCTCAGTCAGCAGTAAGCCTTAGTACTGTCCAAGCTTCATTGTCACTGACCCCCAGGGGATCTGTTCTCACTAAATCCTGAGGCATTCATAAAAATATCAAGTTCCCAATTATGTTTGAAATCAGTGCTCTGACTCTTCCCACTGGGAACCCAGACTAGTCCCTATCAAGGCTGAAAAATACGGGATAATGATAACAGAACAATGGGCTACCGTAGCAGAACATGGGTTACAGCGGAAGGGGGTGGTGAGCAGCTTTTTCTACACACTGCCAGTTAGACTTAGACTTATCCTTTGATGCCAGCAGAGCTGGGTCCCTACAAAAGTGGAATCTGTTGGTTGGTTTCATCAGTTCACTGAGCATAAGAAAAATAAGGCTGGGTGTACGGTGGCTCATGCCTATAATCCCAGCACTTTGGGAGGCCGACGAGGGTGGATCGCAAGGTCAGGAGATCGAGACCACCCTAACACGGTGAAACCGCGTCTCTATTAAAAAACAGAAAAAATTAGCTGGGTGTGGTGGCGGGCGCCTGTAGTCTCAGCTACTCGGGAGGCTGAGGCAGGAGAATGGCGTTAACCTGGGAGGCGGAGCTTGTGGTGAGCTGAGATCACACCACTGCACTCCAGCCTGGGCAACAGAGCGAGACTCCATCTCAAAAAAAAAAAAGAAGGCTGGGCACAGTGGCTCATGCCTGTAATCCCAGCACTTTGGGAGGCCAAGGCGGGTGGACCACTAGGTCAGGAGATCGAGACTATCCTGGCTAACGTGGTGAAACCCTGTCTCTATTAAAAATACAAAAAAAAATTAGCCGGGCGTGGTGGTGGGCGCTTGTAGTCCCAGCTACTCGGGAGGCTAAGGCAAGAGAATGGCGTGAACCCGGGAGGTGGAGCTTGCAGTGAGCTCAGATCGCACCACTGCACTCCAGCTTGGGCAACAGAGCAAGACTCCGTCTCAAAAAAAAAAAGAAAAAGAAAAAGACATGAGGCTGGGGAAAGTGTAAGACTTCCTCTTAGACACAATCTTTGACACTCAGACATTTAAGGACAACACAATTTGCAAACTGCTCTATTCTGTGGCAGAAACTCAGAGATTAGCCAAGACTTCCAGGAGAGTAAGAAAAGCCAGTGGTGTAGAGTCAGGTCCCCAGCACTTCACCTGTCAAAGGGAATGAGCTGCAAATGCCAGGATTTTACATCCCTGTGTTTCTATCTGGGACAGTCACTCTGGAAGAACGTCCACATGGCTATCCCAGGAGTGTTTTAGCCTGAGTTTTCTTTTTTTTTTTTTGAGACAGAGTCTCACTGTATCGCCCAGGCTGGAGTACAGTGGCTCACTGCAAGCTCCACCTCCTGGGTTCACGCCATTCTCCTGCCTCAGCCTGCCGAGTAGCTGGGCATACAGGTGCCCACCACCACGCCCGGCTAATTTTTTGTATTTTTAGTAGAGACGGGGTTTCACTGCGGTCTTGATCTCCTGACCTCGTGATCCGCCCGCCTCGGCTTCCGTGCTGGGATTACAGGCATGAGCCACCGCGCCCAGCCTAGCCTGAGTTTTCATAGATGGAACAAATGAAGAAACAGAAGTTGTTTGGTCTGGAAGAAAGCAAGCTTGGTAGAAGATGGGCAGGGGAGAGACAGAAATGCTGATCTCAGAGAGACTAGAGTTGCTGTGTGACATTAGAAAGCAGGTCAAGGACCAGTGGACCCATTCAGATTAAGGAAGATATACCTAAGAGCTACTCAAACAAAAAATTGTGTGTGTGTTGAGGGAAGGGTGGGTAGCAAGGCTCCTTGGAGGTGGTGAGTACCCAATTACAAAAAGCATTCAAGTAAGCACAGACTAGTAAACACTTAGCTGCGATCTATCAAAAGGATTCCTTTTCTAAGCTGTGGCCTAGAATACTTTATTTTAGAGTCTTATTTTAGAGATAGGGTCTTGCTATATTGTCCAGGCTGGTCTTGGAACTTCTAGACTCAAGCAATCCTCCTGCCTCAGCCTCCCTGGTAGCTGAGACTACAGGCATGTACCACCATACCCAGCTTACATGACTTCTGAGATCATTTCTAGCCCTGAGTCTATATGGTCTCCTCGATTCTCAACAGCCCTCCTTGGTCACCTATACCTCCACGGGGAGAAGAGGGCAGAGTGGAAGACTGTAGAACAGACCAGAAGTCTGGCACAGTGCTGTGCTGACAGCGGGCACCAAACAAGCATTTGACAGTGGTGGTAATGCTGCCTGCAGCCTGGCCCTGCGCAGAAAGGTGCTCTGGACTTGCCTCTGCAGAGGAATACCCGGAGGAGTATCTGGATTCCAGCTCCCCATCACTAGGAGAAGAGGAAAACAGTCAGTTCAGGGAGGTACCTGTGGCGCATGACTATAAATCATAAGGTGGAGAGCATGCAAGGGCATCTGGAAAACCTGTGAAGCAAAGGCCTTATACAACAGAACTCAAGCCCGAATAGGGTTCCCTCAACGGTTCTGGCAGGAACAGGGTCACTCTCACTAACAACGCAGACGTAACAGGGCAGGATGATCCACTGGACATTGGTGCTCCGAATTCTAGAGCAGCATGATTACCTACGAGTCTTCTAACCAAGCCATCCTGGGAAGGGATATTGTTCAGAAGAGAACAGCCCTGGAATATACATGAAGGGCCTTGGAGGAGACAGGGAACAAGCAAAGGCATCAAGCGATCTTCAGTTCCAGCCAAGCTGCTTCCCAAGGGGGTATTTCCAAGGGGAGCACTCACCTGTCAGAGTCGAGGGACACCAGGTTTTCATCTGGACTCTGGCTAAGAGCAGTATAGCCCTTGTTAAACTTCACTGACCTGAGGGGAGATGGGGGAGAAGAGACCAAGCATAGATGAAAGCATAGGCATTGCACAGGGATAGCCAGAGTCCTTGCCCTGAAGGAGAAAGAATTGACTGCACTACTGACTTGCCTTCTCCCTGGTCACAGCCACCACCACCTGCAGCTCCATGTACCTGGCTACAGTGCCTCAGAATGTGTACGTCCTCATTCTTTTTTTTTTTTTTTTTTTTTTTTTGGAGACAGAGTCTGGCCCTGTCACCCAGGCTGGAGTGCAATGGCGCCATCTTGGCTCACTGTAATCTCCACCTACTGTGTTCAAATGATTTTCCTGTCTCAGCCTCCTGAGTAGCTGGGACTACAGGCGTGCCCAGCTAATTTTGTATTTTTAATAGAAACAGGGTTTCGCCATGTTGGCCAGGCTGGTCTCGAACTCCTGACCTCAAGTGATCCACTCGCCTCGGCTTCCCAAAGTGCTGGAATTACAGTCGTGAGCCACCACGCCCGGCCTGTATTCTACTCCTCCTATAGGTCTTGGAAAAAAGCACACCTCCCCTTGCCTGAACTAGGAAAAGCACCCTCTCCCCACTTATTTAATCAGAGGACACAAAAACTGCAAGCCTTTGGGTAAAGGCTTAGGGTTAACCTTCACTTCTCCGAGTTTCAACCCTCATCTGTAAAAGGAGGCATTGAATAAGGTTCTATTCAGCTCTGAGAGTTTACTATTCTGTTGAAAACAAACAAACAAAAACAGGTCTAGCCGTTCCCATACTGCTCTTCGTCCTCATTCCTGGGGACTCCAGCCACCATTCTCCTCCCTAACAGAGGAGGAGAAGGATAGTGAATGAGCCCGTGCACTCACAGAACTCCCTTATTCCGAAGCTCTTTCTTTGATCCTGTCACATCCTTAAAGGAAAAGAGATTGTTCCTCTTCCCATTTTAAAGATAGTGAACCTGACAGGTTGCACCAGGGGAATCGCTAGCTCGGCCTTAAACCAGAGCACCCTGTCTCCCGTCCTGGGGATTAAAGCCTTCTCTAAAACTGCTGGCACAGAGGAGGTGTGGCGCCTGCTGAGACCTTTTCCCTGAAGAGTCTGGGCGGTTCGGCGAGGCCCCCAGCATGCCTTTTCTCCGCAGAACGGCCTTGGCCAGGTCCCGGTGCTTCTCTGGAAGTTAAAGGGCCCGGGTCAGCCGGGTCTTCCCCACTTCGCAGCGTCTCCCGAAGGCTGGGAGGCCGCTCTTTCCGAACGGATTTTAGGGGGCGGGAGCAGGCTGCAGCTAACCCCTTCCCTCCGGGGCCGAGGCCCAGCGAAGCTCCGGAGCCCGCCCTGGGGACGCGGCCGCCGGCCCAGGGACAGACCTCCCCCGACCATCGGGCCACACTCACGCAGCTTGGCTTGAATGGAGGGTGCGCGCGTCACCATGTATGGCCCCCGCTTCTCCACGGCCGCGGGGGTGCGCTCCCCCAGACGGAGGGCTCTATTACCAATCTGCCCGGAGGGTGGCCCCGCAGCTCCCGGCGCGCGGTCCCGAGCCCCGCTAGGCCGGGGTCCCGGGGTAGACAACCGCACCGCGCGCCCGCTGAGCTCCGCGGTCGCCATGGCCGGGCTCCGCCCTGCCGGATGATGCAGCCCCGCGCGTGGCAAACAAGCGGACGGCCAAGGGAGAGGCGGGCTGTCTTTTAGCAAGAGCGGTGCGCAGGCGCAGGTCGTCCTCTTCCGGAGCTCTCCGGTTCGGTAGTCTGGGTACTTGGCGCAAATATTCCGCCCTTCTTTCCGGGAGGCTGGGCAGTTCCGTTCTCGCTCTTGGGGTAGGCGGCTTGAGCCTGGTGATGGTTAGGCTCAGTTCTGCCTCTAGTGGAAATTAAATACTGATATTGTTGTGGGGCTGCGCGTGTGCGTCGGTCGGGCGCCCACAGTTTGAGTCCTGGCGCGCCGCACTCTGTACTTCTCGCAGCGTCTCCTTGGGGGTCTCCCCACATATGGAGCTGCCAGAGAGCAGACTTGAGTTGAAGAGACATGAGGACAAGCGTTATCAGCGACCTTTTCTAGCAAAAGAAAGAGGCCCCAGAGGTTAAAGAACCTTGTGAAGGTGACACACCTAGAGGCAGTAATTGCGCTGATCCATCTGACGCCAAACCCCACCTTCTTAACACCAAGAGGTGCCTGTGACCTTGGACAAGACCTGACCCTCTCTAGGCCTCAGTTTCCACATTTAAAAATAGAGCCGGTGTCACTACTCATTGTACAGTGAGGCAAATAGGCGTTGAAAAGGCGGGTGAAAGTGCACTCTGAGTCTGTGTGTGGTAGGCTATGTGTCAGGGCTCTTGAATTCTCTAGCCCCCAAGGGATGTGCTTGTGACTGGCTGGAAAGAAACTCCAGATCCTTGTGGAACTCCCAAATCTCATGAGGCTGTCCCTTGACTAATTTACTGGTCTCAGTAGGGCAGGTCAACAGTGTGCAACCTCCGAGCTCACAGGGACACGCAGACCGTTGGGTGGCACTATGCCTTGGGCAAGAGAGGTAAAAAGGAAGAATTTAGGGCTGAAGTTTTCAAAAATCAGAAGCACAAAGGAATCCTTACCATTTTGGTAGATTCTCCCCACTCCCGCATGATGTTAGACTGTTTTTGCCTCCAGAAACAGCAGGTTCATATAGCTCAACTTAGTATTTAATCATTATAACCTCCCAGTGAAGCCAATAGTTATTCTTGTTAAACAAATGAAGCTTAGACTTGGTGAAGTTTACCAGTTAAGTGATAAACCTGGAATTTGTACCCAGCTCCCTGTGGACTCCAAAGAAGTAGTTTTCTGGCGGGGCACAGTGGCTCACATCTGTAATCCCAGCACTTTGGGAGGCTGAGGCAGGCAGATTACCGGAGGTAGGGAGTTCAAGACCAGCTTGGGCAACATGGTGAAAAGTGAGCCAAGATTGGGCCACTGCACTCCAACCTAAGCAACAGAGAGAGACGCTGTCTCAAAAACAAACAAACAACTCCCCCCCCAAAAAAAACCAACAACAAAGAAGTGGTTTTCTTCTGGTTATGCTGATGGAGACTTCACCAAGAGCCAAATATGATTTAAACCAGCAGTCTCCAACCTTTTTGGCACTAGGGGTTGGTTTTGTGGAAGACAGTTTTTCCATGGGGTGGAAATGGGGTAGAAAAAAGCTGGTTTTGGGATGATTCAAGCACATTTATTGTGCACTTTATTATTACATTACAATATATAACGAAATAATTGTACAACTCAACTTAGAATCAGTGGGAGCCCCAAGCTTGTTTTCCTGCAACTAGACGGTCCCATCTGGGGGTGATGGGAAACGACGACAGATCATCAGGCATTAGATTCTCATAAGGAGCCCACAATCTAGATCCCTTGCATGTGCGGTTCACAATAGGGTTCATGCTGCTATGAGACTCTAATACCACCGCTGATCTGACAGGTGACGGAGCTCAGGTGGTAATGTGAGCAATGGGGAGCCGCTGTAAATACAGATTAAGCTTTGCTCACTCATGGACCAGTATCCATCCATGGCCTGGGGCTTGGGAACCCTGACCTAAACCCACTTAATGTCACAAAATCACTAGGAACTTGTAACAAAACTGTGAGAGCCTTCATGCACGCTCTTCCCAATCTTCCATCAATAATAAGCTCTTAACTGCTGAGTGACTCAACATAGACCCTGAAGCCAAATTATTTGCTGTCACCTACTGGCAAATTATTAAACCTCTTTATGTCTCAGTTTCTTTAGCTAAGTGGAGATAACAGAACCCATCTAATGGAAGTGGAATTGTGAAGTTCAGTTGTAAAGTGTTTAGAATGACACCTGGCATATAGTAAGTGTTCAAGAAATATATGCTATTATTTACACAACCCTTATACAGCATTACAAGGATTTAGTGTTCATTCTCTCATTTGACTTTATACTCCCCAAGGGCAGACTGCCTTATTCACTTTTTAGCATAAGGTTATAGTAATAAATATTTGTGGAATTAATATTCTATTTCTGCTCTTTTGGTTAACTAGTATCATAAGAACTTCGGGGCTGGAAGAGATCTTAGAGATTATATAATTTAAAGTCATTATTAATGAAGAAACTGTGATCTTGTGATAGTTGTGCTCAATGATCCTGGCCTGGATGTGGGCAGTTCCCTTTTCCACTTAAGAAATTATGTCCACTAGGGCTCACGCCTGTCATCCCAGCACTTTGAGAGGCCAAGACAAGTGGATTGCTTGAGACCAGGAGTTCAAGAGCAGCCTGGGCAACATGGCAAAGCCCCGTCTCCACACACAAAAAAGAAAAATTAGCTGGGCATGGTGGTGTGTGCCTGTGGTCTCAGCTACTTGGGAGACTGAGGTGGGAGGATCACCTGAGCCCAGGCGGTTAAGGTTGATCTGACAGGAGGTGGAGCTGCAGTGAGCTGTGATGGCACCACTGCACTCCAGCCTAGATGACAGTGAGATCCTGTCTCAAAAAATAAATAACTTACAATTTAACAAAAGAAATTATGCTCACTAGGAATCTAAGAAAAATAAATACCCACCCTACCACCAAAAATGCCCCCAACCAACTCTAGGTTGTAAGGGGATGAGGTTCCAGAGCAAGAATTGCCACAGCAGAAAGGGCACAAAACCCCGCTTCCTTGCCCCGGCTATTCAGACCTTAACCGAGTGCTTGTGCTGGCTGCCCTGCTGGGCCTAGGGCTCCTCAACTCAGCATAGCTTTATTCATCTCCTACTGTGTCACAGGTGCTATGCTGGGTCC
>NW_012106786.1:57521-59523 GCF_000951045.1 Mandrillus leucophaeus
GGGCCTAGGGCTCCTCAACTCAGCATAGCTTTATTCATCTCCTACTGTGTCACAGGTGCTATGCTGGGTCCTGTAAACCTAATGATGACAAATAAAGTATCTCCCAGTTCCCAGTCTTGTTTCTTTGTATTGGGGGATAGTGAATCCTTGGGGAGAGTTTATCGGCTGTTAGGAGCAAGGACTACTACCTTGGCTTTTGGAACCCTCATTGGGCAGTTATTCTTTATCCCTGGCTCTAAATCTAAGTTATTCTCTAAACTTCCTTGGTCCTGGAACAGATGTGGATCCATCATCAGTTGAGAATTCTTGTTCTGCTGTTGACTGGAGCTGATTCCTTCATACAGGCAAGTATCTGAGGTTAAACATTAAAAGACATGGAGGACAGATTTTTTTTTTTTTTGAGACGGAGTCTTGCTCTGTTGCCCAGGCTGGAGTGCAGTGGCGCCATCTCAGCTCACTGCAAGCTCTGCCTCCCGTGTTCATGCTATTCTCCTGCCTCAGCCTCCCAAGCAGCTGGGACTACAGGTGACCACCACCACGCCTGGCTAAGTTTTTGTATTTTTAGTAGAGATGGGGTTTCACCGTGTTAGCCAGGCTGGTCTCGATCTCCTGACCTCGTGATCCGCCTGCCTCAGCCTCCCAAAGTGCTGGGATTACAGGCTTGAGCCACCGCGCCCAGCCAGAGATTTTCTTTTTATCCTGCCACTTCCCTTTCAAGCTCTCTTTTTTTTTTGAGATGGAGTCTTGCTGTGCTGCCCAGGCTGGAGGGCATGGTGTGATCTCGGCTCACTGCAACCTCCACCTCCTGGGTTCAAGCAGTTCTCTGCCTCAGCCTCCCAAGTAGCTGGGATTACAGGCACCCGCCACCATCTCCAGGTAATTTTTGTATTTTTTTTGTTAGTACAGAAGGGGTTTCACCATGTTGGCCAGGCTGGTCTTGAACTCCTAACCTCACAATCCACCCGCCTTGGCCTCCCAAAGTGTTGGGGTTACAGGCGTGAGCCACCGCGTCCGGCTTCCCTTTCAAGCTCTCTTCCCATCTCAGAAGCCACTGTCTCACCAGGTTGTGGCCTCTAGCCCAAGGAACTTCTCTCATTATTGGTAGAGTACAGATAACTAGATAGGACCGATGAATCTGCAGGTCTTTAGGGAACCAGCCCCACCATTGTCCTCACAGTTATATGCAAAGGTATGGCCACAGCTGTGGAGGGCTGCTGTGGTTTGTCTCTACCAAACCTGATGTTTACATTTGATCCCCGGTGTTGGAGGGGGTGCCTAATAGGAGGTATCTGGGTCATGGGGGTGGATCCCTCACAAATACATTAATTTCCTCTCTGAAGGTAGTAAGTTCTTATAGTTCTATAAGTTCCTGAGAGAGCTGGGGTTTTTTAAAGAATATCGATTATATATGTATAGTGGGCCATAAAAACTATCTCTGTGGCCGGACTCAGTGGCTCACGCCTGTAATCCCAGCACTTTGGGAGGCCGAGGCAGGCAGATCACGAGGTCAGGAGTTCGAGACCAGCCTGACCAACATGGTGAAACCTCGTCTCTACTAAAAATACAAAATTAGCTGGGCATGGTGGCGTGCGCCTGTAATTCTAGCTACTCAGGAGGCTGAGGCAGGAGAATTGCTTGAACCTGGGAGGCAGAGGTTGCAGGGAGCCGAGATTGTGCCACTGCACTCCAGCCTGGGCAACAGAGCGAGACTGTCTCAAAACAAACAAACAAACAAACAAAAACTATCTCTCCTTTCTTGAAGTGTGGATTTAGCTGAGGAGACAAAAAACAAAAACAGCACAATTTACTAGTTATAGGGATAGTCTTAGATATATATTTATGTGTAAATATATATTATCTGTATAGATATGTAACTAGGTATTGATGTCACTTAAGATGGTACGACCGGCCGGGCGCGGTGGCTCAAGCCTGTAATCCCAGCACTTTGGGAGGCCGAGACGGGCGGATCACGAGGTCAGGAGATCGAGACCATCCTGGCTGA
>NW_012106786.1:60288-63337 GCF_000951045.1 Mandrillus leucophaeus
TTTTTTTTTTTTTTTTTTAAGATCAAGTTTCACTCCTGTTGCCCAGGCTGCAGTGCAATGGCAGGATCTCGGCTCACCCCAACCTCCACTTCCTCGGTTCAGGCGATTCTCCTGGCTCAGCCCCCCGAGTAGCTGGGATTACAGGCATGCACCACCATGCCCAGCTAATTTTGTATTTTTAGTAGAAATGGGGTTTCTCCATGTTGGTCAGGCTGGTCTCGAACTCCTGACCTCAGGTGATCCGCCCACCTTGGCCTCCCAAAGTGTTGGGATTACAGGCGTGAGCCACTGCGCCCGGCCTAATAAACTTTTTTTTGTTAAGAGATGGGGTCTTGCCCTGTTGCCCAAGCTGGAGTACAGTGCTATGATCATAGCTTACTGAATCCTTGAACTCCTGGGCCCAAGCAATCATCCCATCTCACCTTTCTGAGTAGCTGGGACTATAGGTACATACCACTGTACCTGGTTTTTATATTTTTTTTGTAGATCTCACTATGTGGCCCAGCCTGGTCTTGAACTCTTGGCCTCAAGTAATCCTCCTGCCTTGGCCTCCCAAGGCACTGGGATTACAGGCATGAGCTACTGTGCCTGGCCCCTTTATAAATTACCTAGCCTCAGGTATCCCTTTACAGCAATACACTAAACACCTACTAAACACTAAACACTAAACCCGTTTAAGACAAAGGCCAAGCCCAGCACAGTCATCTCACTTGGCGTTCAACTAAACTTCTCCAATGCAGGAAAATGGCAAACTAAACAATACTACCACAAAATGTGACTATAGACTAATAGACTGTGCTGCTAAGGACAAGCTCTCTGGCATCCAATTAAACAAACAGCCAGGAAAAACTGAAGTGATAGTTAACAAAGCTTAGGAGAAAATGACTAGGCTTAAGCCATTTTCCCAAGCACGACCAAAAAAATGATTATAACAAATAGGATATAATCTGCTCACTTTTCATTCTTGTTATATCCCTGTGAGGTGGCTCCCATTTTTAGATAAGGAAACCAAAGGACGGGAAAGGTGGGCAACTTATACAGCCATATGGCTGTTATACAGTAGACTAGGATTTGAACACAAGTCTGAATCCAAACCCCATTTTCTCATCTTACTGCTACATTATGCTGCCTTCCATCAGCTGGTAGGTGTATGTAATAAAAAGACATGGGGACAAACTGACATCATGTCCCTCCTGAGGGGATACAATTGGAATTTCACATAGTATTTTTGCCAAAAATGTTTAGCTGGATTTGAATAATTAGGAAACAGACACAGGCAGATTACAGGACATTCTACAAGTGGCCTGGACTATTCAGAAATGTGGACTGTATGTATTTGAAGCTAAATTTTTTTTTTTTTTTTTTTTTTTTGAGATAGAGTTTCACTCTTGTTGCCCAGGCTGGAGTGCAATGGCACGATCTCGGCTCACTGCAACCTCCGCCTTCCGGGTTCAAGCGATTCTCCTGCCTCAGCCTCCTGAGTAGCTGGGATTACAGGCATGAGCTACCACACCCAGCTAATTTTTGTAGTTTTGGTAGAGACGGGGTGTCTCCATGTTGGTCAGCCTGGTCTCGAAATCCCGACCTCAAGTGATCCACCCGCCTCGGCCTCCCAAAGTGCTGGGGTTATAGGCGTGACTCACTGTGCCCAGCCTGATGCTAAACTTCTTAGAATAGAATGGAATTGTGTTTATGTAGGAGGCAAAAGTCCTTTTTCTCAGATTTTTGCTGAAGTATTCAGAGGTGAAGTAACGTCTGTAGATATATAACATATAAACAAATGTGACAAACTATTAATTGCTTTGAAATTTACTAAAACAAAGTGTAGGAAAGAAAAAGGCTAGAGACCCCATCTAGGGTAGAAGCCCTGTCCATCCAAGTCAAGCTGTGGAAGGATCCTCATATTTATCATCTACTTCTTTGTTTGAGACAGAGTCTCGCTCTGTTGCCAGGCTGGAGTGCAGTCGCACGATCTCGGCTCACTGCAACCTCTGCCTCCCAGGTTCAAACAGTTCTCCTGCCTCAGCCTCCCGAGTGGCTGGGACTACAGGCGTGCATCACCACGCCCAGCTAATTTTGTATTTTTGTAGAGATGGGGTTTCACCATGTTGGGCAGGCTGGTCTTGAACTCCTGACCTCATGATCCACCCGCCGCAGCCTCCCAAAGTGCTGGGAATACAGGCATGAGCCACTGCACCTGGCCCATCTGCTTCTTTAGGTAGAGCTAGGATCCACCTACTAGATGTACCTACTTTTTTTTTTTTTTTTTGAGATGGAGTTTCACTCTTGTTACCCAGGCTGGAGTGCAATGGCATGATCTCGGCTCACTGCAACCTCTGCCTCCCAGGTTCAAGCGATTCTCCTGCCTTAGCCTCCCGAGTAGCTGGGATTATAGGTGCTCACCACCACACCCAGCTAATTTTTTGTATTTTTAGTAGAGATGGCGTTTCACCGTGTTGGCTGGCTGGTCTCAAACCTCGGACCTCAGGTGATCCACTTGCCTCAGCCTCCAAAAGTGCTGGGATTACAGGCGTGAGCCACTGTGCCTGGCCAAGATGTACCTACTTTCTCCAGCACAGCAAAGGAGTTGATTCAATTTGCCTGATGGGTATGTGTGTGAAGAAAGTCTGATAAGACAAAATCACCAGTAGACTGAATTTATCTAGTCACTTTTGCCTCCTAGTAACATGCCTTGTGATTTTTGTAAGTTTGCTTCTTGTGAAAATTATTTCTATTATTTTAGATTAAGGGTGGGCAAACTTTCTGCAAACAGGCAAATAGTAAGTACTCACTGGTCCAATTACACTATGTCATTTTAATGCAAAAGCAGCCATGCATAAGGCACAATGTGAATGTACCTAATGCCACTGAACTACAAACTAAAAATTCATCAAGATGGCAAATTTTATGTATGATCTTACCATAATTTACTAAAAAGCAAAAAAAAGAAGCCACAGATAATATGTAAATGAACAGGGAGTGTGACTGTGTTCCAATAAAACCTTATTTATGGACACCATATTCTGAATTTCTTTTTTTTTTTTTTTTT
>NW_012106786.1:64547-68357 GCF_000951045.1 Mandrillus leucophaeus
CCCAGCTACTTGGGAGGCTGAGGCAGGAGAATCGCTTGAACCTGGGAGGCAGAGGTTGCAGTGAGCCAAGATCGTGCCACTGCACTCCAGCCTGGGCGCCAGAGCAAGACTCCGTCTCAAAAACAAAAACAAAAACAAAAACAAAAACAAAAAAACCTTACCAGAGTACCTGTTTCCTTCTAAGGGTATAGATGAGTGAATCAGGTAAAACAAAACATTGAAATCTCAACCTTACCTAAGATACAAAGGAGGCCGGCTGTGGTGGCTCACACCTGTAATCCTAGCACTCTGGGAAGCCAAGGCAGGCAGAGAGCTTGTACTCAGGAATTTGACGCCAGCCTGGGCAACATGAGACCAGAACCACAAAAATCAGCCAGGTGTGGTGGTGCATGCCTGTGGTCCCAGCTACTCTGGAGGCTAAGATGGAAGGATTGTTGGAGCCCAGGAAGTCGAGGCTACATTAAGCCATGATCGCATCACTGCACTCCAGCCTGTGTCAGAGCAAGACCATCTCAAAACGAAACAAAAACACATTTTAAAAAAAGGCAAAGGCAACAAGAACACTTTCCATCTACTAGTTCTATCCGGCTACATACTAAATCTTCTGCTTGTAAAAGGCCAATGCCTCAACCCTCACCATCTTTCAAATCCCCCTCATTGCCTAAGATCACTCCTTCGCCTCCTGCAATTTGGCCTCAACCGCCCACAAAAACATGGCCAATAAATTAAAATTTCTTGAGCATCTGGCCGGGTGCGATGGCTCATGCCTGTAATCCCAACACTTTGGGAGGCCGAGGCAGGTGGATCACCTGAGGTCAGGAGTTCGACACCAGCCTGGCCAACATGGTGAAATCCCATCTCTACTACAATTACAAAAATTAGCAGTGCATGGTGGTGCATGCCTGTAATCCCAGCTACTTGGGAGGCTGAGGCACAAGAATCGCTTGAACCCAGGAGGGGGACGTTGTAGTGAGCCAAAATCATGCCACTGCACTCCAACCTGGGCAACAGAGTGACACTCTGTCTTTAAAAAAAAAAAAAAAAAAAAAAATTGTTGAGCATCGGTATTTGCTTACTAGCTTCATTTAGTGTCATTTAATCCTCACAAAAATGGCTCCATTCAGCATTTCACAGGTATACACATGTAAAATCTCAAGCTACATACTTTAAGATTTACACCAGGCGTGGTGGCTCATGCCTGTAATCCCAGCATTTTGGGAGGCCGAATCACGACATCAGGAGATCGGGACCATCCTGGCTAAGATGGTGAAACCCCATCTCTACTAAACATACAAAAAATTAGCTGGGCGTGGTGCCTGGCGCCTGTAGTCCTAGCTACTCGGGAGGCTGAGGCAGGAAAATGGCGTGAACCTGGGAGGCGGAGCTTGTAGTGAGCCAAGATCCCGCCACTGCACTCCAGCCTGGGCGACAGAGCGATACTCCGTCTCAAAAAAAAAAAAAAAAAAATTGCATACTTGGCTGCATATAAGTTATACCTTACTAATGTTGCTCTCTTCTTTCACTCTAAATGTACCTGCTCCCACAATTTCAGACTTCAACCTAGTTCACATCTGCCTCCAAACAGTCTCCTTGGAAGTCTTAATTTTTGCTGTTTCAAACCTTAAATTCTTTTCTCTAGTCTCAGTCTCTTTTCAGAGCTCTTGGCGTAACTTGCGCATTGATGTCTGAAATTTAACAGATCCAGAATCACATGTAGCAATCTCTCCACTCTGCATCAAGCTCCTCCTTTTGCTGACTCCTGTATGAATAGCACCACCACTCAAATCTCAAGATGGCCTTCCCAGAGTTCTCATTTCCCCTCATCAAATTAGTTATCAACAAACCTCAATAATGTGATTCTCAAAATTCATCCCTTTCCATTCCTATGGCTACTACCCTAATTCAAAATCCCCATTAAGTTATAACTACACTGTGCCTAAGTTTTATCCCTACCTCCAGTGTCTCCAGGTTCCAATATTCACTGTCTCTCCTGTTCACTGCTTTACCTTCAGTGCCTGGCATGTTTGTTATACAGTAGGTGTTCGATAAATTTTTGTAGCATGAAGACCATCACAGCATTTATCTCACCCTCATAGATAACTGTGAACCTATGTTCCTTCCTTTGCTCCTCCCATGACATGAGGAACAGAGACCATTTTTACTCATTTTGCAGTGAGGAGGAAAGCACTGGCCCACATGGGACCAAACCTAAGAACCACAGCCTACCAACTATACATTAAACGTATGTGCCATTTTAGTTTATTTCACATTTCTACTTCTTAAAAACTGGGCAGGGGGGTTTTATAAAAGGTCTCAAAGTATTAGAACTTCACCAAAACTGATTTTAATTACAATCCCTTACATGGCTCTAGGAGAGAAGATATCTGAATTTTTTTTTTTCTTGAGACAGAGTCTTGCTCTGTCACCCAGTCTGGAGTACAGTGGTGCGATCTTGGCTCAGTGCAAGCTCCGCCTCCCAGGTTCATGCCATTCTCCTGCCTCAGCCTCCCGAGTAGCTGGGACTACAGGCACCTGCCACCACGCCCAGCTAATTTTTTGTATTTTTACTAGAGACGGGGTTTCACCGTGTTAGCCAGGATGGTCTCAGTATCCTGACCTCATGATCCGCCTGCCTGGGCCTCTCAAAGTGCTGGGATTACAGGCATGAGCCACCACGCCTGGCCAGACATCTGAATTTCAAGCTAATATTAATCCGATTTCCCTGACACTGCAGTCTGGACTGGCTATACTGGAAGTGACCCAGATCTAGAACCTCTTTATCCAGCAACTAGTTCTAGTATTATGGTGCTTCTAACACAAGCAGGATTTGTTTTACTCAGCTGTTTAATCAGAATGCCTACAAATTTACAAAGCAAATGTTTTAATGTCCAAGGCTAATACACCACTGCAAGGGAAGAACAGGTAGGGAAGGAAAGGAGCACTAAGAGAGGAACACACCATAAGAGGGCTTGGCTACTGCATAGCACATCCTCAAGACTATCTCAGTGACCACTTTTAAACATCATTAAAACCTGTTTTGGAAAGGTACACAATTTGATCCATCCCCACAGACAACCAGTCCCCTAAGCCTAGGGTGTCAACAAGAAAATTCTATATAAACGACTTCTGGCTTTCAGCTACTTTACCAGCTAGGGCACCCAAACATATTAATGAAACTGATTTTCATGTCAGATGATTTCCAGAGAATTAACACAGTTCTCTCAGCATGTGAGAGGCCAACAAAACCATGAAACCAATACGGCACTTAATTTTCTGCTTATTAATGCAAACACATGAAACAAATACCTAATTTCAGTTCAAACTCATTTCCCTTTTATTAAAGTCCAAGTTACCATTACATGGCTTGGTACTCAATAAAGGAAAACTTGTTCAAATAAGGTAATATGTTATCATCAGTATTTCCAGGTAACTGTTCACACTCAAGTAGCAGTGTCAATAAATCCGTGGGGAAGCCCATCTGTAAGAGAAAACACAAAGAATTAGCCGGGAAAAGAATAAAGAAAAGGTAGAAATCTTTTAAAAATAACCATTAGCGCTACAACCAGGGAAATTACCGTCTCTCTGTACCCTTAACTGCTCTTACTTAATCCTGCCTACTGTCAACCCACAAGGGACTAGTTTTGTGTTTTTTTTTGTTGTTTATACCATTGGTACTTCCTTCCCAATCAGAAAAGCACTCAGTAGTTGCCATTTTTCTCTTTTTTTTTTTTTTTTGAGACGGAGTCTGGCTCTGTCGTCCAGGCTGGAGTGCAGTGGCCAGATCTCAGCTCACTGCAAGCTCCGCCTCCC
>NW_012106786.1:70502-75892 GCF_000951045.1 Mandrillus leucophaeus
TATTTAATTAACTAACAGAGACAGGGTCTCACTATGTTGCTCAGGCCGGTCTCAAACTCCTGAACTCAAGCAATCCTCCCACCTTAGCCTCCCAAAATGCTGAGCTTACAGTCATGAGCCATTGTTGCCAGCCAAGTTCTTCTTTTTTTTTGGAGACACAGTCTTACTCTGTCACCCAGGCTGGAGTACAATGGCGCAGTCTCGGCTCACTGCAACCTCTGCCTCCTGGGTTCAAGCGATTCTCCTGCCTTGGCCTCCCGAGTAGCTAGGACTAAAGGCGCATGCCACCACACTCGGCTAAATTTTGTATTTTTAGTAGAGACAAGGTTTCACCATGCTGGTCTTGAACTCCTGACCTTGTGATCTGCCCACCTTGGCCTCCCAAAAAGCTGCGATTACAGGCGTGAGCCACAGTGCCCACCCCAAACAGAAATACTTTAAAAACACCAAAGCAAATGTGGCAACAATAAAAGTATCTGAAAATCTGGATATGTGTACACAGACTCCCTGTACTATGCTACTGTTTATGGCTAAAATATTTTATAAAGATTTTTCTTTAATTAAGGTGGCTTTTGCCTTTATACCCATAAGGAAACAATGATGCCAGGCACAGTGGCTCAAGCCTGTAATCCCAGCACTTTGGGAGGCCAAGGCAGGGGTCAGGGGTTTGAGACCAGCCTGGCCAACATGGTGAAACCCTGTCTCTACTAAAAAATACAAAAACTAGCCAGGTGAGGTGGCATGCATCCTGTAGTCCCTAACAAGAACACTGAAAGGTCTTACCACAGCACACTTAAATGTCATCCACCCACACCTCTCTGGATTGTTTTCCTGCCTTCTTCAGTGGTTTCTCGCTTACCCATGGGGTTTACACTTTGTCAAGGCCCAGTTCCTCCGGAGTGGAGATTCCCAGTTCATTTAAAGTTGGTCTAAGTTCCTGGATGACATAGGGGTAGATTTCCTTATGAGGTCCTGCTTTGTCCTGATGGCAAAAAGAATATTCACATTTAACTCTCAAAAGCCATGTCTATTAATTCATGAAATGAACTTAAAAAATGCTTTTAATTACATATGCAGAGGCAAGCAGGGCAGAATTAATAATACAGGTCATCAGCTGGGCGCAGTGGCTCATGCCTATAATCCCAGCACTTTGGGAGGCCGAGGCAGGTGGATCACTTGAGGTCAGGAGTTTGAGACCAGCCTGGCCAACATGGTGAAACCCCATCTCTACTAAAAATACAAAAATCAGCCAGGTGTAGTGGCACATGCCTGTAACCTCAGCTACTCGGGAGGCTGAGGCAGGAGAATCGGCTTGAACCTGGGAGGCAGAGGTTGCAGTGGGTCGAGATCACGCCACTGCACTCCAGGCTGGGTGACAGAACAAGACTGTCTCAAAAAAAAGGTCATCTACTTTTAAGTTAACACATTTGTTCAATAAATAGGGCAACTTGCTGGGTGCTGTGGCTCATGCCTGTAATTCCAGCACTTTGGGAGGCTGACACAGGTGGATCACAAGGTCAGGAGTTTGAGACCATCCTGACCAACATGGTGAAACCCGGTCTCTACTAAAAATACAAAAATTTGCCGGGTGTGGTGGCATGCCCCTGTAATCCCAGCTACTTGGGATTGCTTGAACCAGGGAGGCAGAGGTTGGAGTGAGCTGAGATCGTGGCACTGCACTCCAGCCTCGGTGACAGAGCAAGACTCCGTCTCAAAAAAAAAAATAAATAAATAAATAAATAAAAATAAAGAGGGCAACTTATATATGTACTGTTCAAGGGAGGTTTTTGAGATACCTTGAGAATAACTGCAATTGGACTAAATCCAGAAAAAACATCTTAAAGTCTAGAATTACTGGAAAAGAAGGTAGTGATGACAGAATTTTGTGAAGGCAATTAGACATGCCCAGCAGGCAACACGAATAATTAAGTTAACACGGGAAAAGTTTTTTCATTTGCTTCTAATTTGAGACCCTAACTGAATTAACTACCAGTGTTGAATGGATTGATAGCCTACAGAACCCTTAATTATCTTACCCATGATAGATAAAGTAATGTCACACTTTCGCAGTTAACAGACCTTGAGTTTCTTTTTTTACAGACCATAGTATCTTTTCATGGAAAGCTGTACTTTGAGAATACATATATCCAGGGCTGGAGACTATTCACTGTTATAGTTACCTGTGCTGTCACAAGATTCCTCAGGAATTAATAAAAAGTCAAAAGAACTAAGAAAGTGTCGGCCGGGCGTGGTGGCTCATGACTAATCCCAGCACTTTGGGAGGCTGAGGTGGGCGGATCAACTGAGGTTGGGAGTTTGAGACCAGCCTGACCAACATGGAGAAACCCCGTCTCTTAAAAATACAAAATTAGCCAGGCATGGTAAAATTTGTCTGTAATCCCAGGTACACGGGAGGCTGAGGCAGGAGAATCACTTGAACTTGGTAGGTGGTGGTTGCAGAGAGCCAAGATCACACCATTGCACTCTAGCCTGGGCAACAAGAGTGAAACTCTGTCTCAAAAAAACAAAAAAAAGTGCCAAGTTGCTCTTCTGCCTTCAAAAAACTCTAGAGCTCCTTAATTGTACTTTTTAAAATTGTATTTTTAAAAATGCAATGTATTTATTACAAAAAAACTCAGCCGGGCAGCGTGGCTCACGCCTGTAATCCCACCACTTTGGGAGGCTGAGGTGATGGATCACCTGAGGTCAGGAGTTCAAGATCAGCCTGACCAACCTGGTGAAACCCCATCTCTATTAAAAAATAAAAAAACTAGCTGGGCGTGGTGGCGGGTGCCTGTAATCCCAGCTATTCGGGAGGCTGAGGCAGAAGAATCACTTGAACACAGGAGACGGACGTGGCAGTGAGCTAAGATCACGCCACTACACTCTAGACCGGGCGACAGAGCAAGACTCTGTCTCAAAAAAATATATAAACTCAGAAATTATAACCAAATAAGAGGGAGGAAAATTGGTATATATCCTCCTATGTTTTAATATAATGTATATGTATTTTTTTGAGATGGAGTTTCTCTCTTGTTTTTTTTTTGAGACAAGAGTCTGGCTCTGTCGCCCAGGCTGGAGTGTAGCACAATCTCTGCAAGCTCCGCTTCCTGGGTTCATGCCATTCTCCTGCCTCAGGCGCCTTCCACCATGCCTAGCTAATTTTTTGTATTTCTTTTTGTAGAGACGGGGTTTCACCATGTTGGCCAGGATGGTCTCGATCTCCTGACCTCATGATCCGCCCGCCTCGGCCTCCCAAAGTGCTGGGATTACAGGCGTGAGTCACTGCACCCGGCCGAGACGGAGTTTTTCTTTCTTGTTGCCCAGGCTGGAGTGCAATGGTGCCATCTCGGCTCACTGTAACCTCTGCCTCCTGAGTTCAAGCAATTCTCCTTCCTCAGCCTCCCGAGTTGCTGGGATTATAGGCATGTACCACCATGCCCGGCTAACTTTTTATTTTCAGTAGAGATGGGGTTTCTCCATGTTGGTCAGGCTGGTCTCGAACTCCTGACCTCAGGGGATCCACCCACCTCCGTCTCCCAAAATTGCTGGGATTACAGGCATGAGCCACCGTGCCCAGCAGATGCAAATATGTTTAAAGTCAAACACATTTCTACAGTATCAATAGTTGTGTAGTATAACCAGTTCTGGGAAGTTACCTCTTAAGAATTCCTAACATTTCTTATGACAAATAGCAAGAAGATGAATACACTTTGTAGTTAAATCTTTATATACCCTTAATTGTTCCTTGATAAATTCTTTTTTTTTTAAGAGACGGAGTTTCTCTCTTGTTGCCCAGGCTGGAGTGCAATGGCGCGATCTCAGCTCACTGCTACCTCCGCCTCCCCGGTTCAAGTGATTCTCCTGCCTCAGCCTCCTGAGTAGCTGGGATTACAGGCATGCACCACCACGCCTGGCTACTTTTTATATTTTTAGTAGAGACAGGGTTTCACTATGTTGGCCAGGCTGGTCTCAAACTCCTGACGTCAGGTGATCCACCCGCCTCGGCCTCCCAAAGTACTGGGATTACAGGCGTGAACCACCACACACGGCCAAGATAAATTCTAAAAAAAAAAAAAAAAAAAAAAAAAAAAAAAAGAAAAAGAGAGAGAGAAAAGAAAAAAGATAAATTCTTTCTTTTTTTTTTTTTTTTTTTGAGGCGGAGTCTCGCTCTGTCACCCAGGCTGGAGTGCAATGGCCGGATCTCAGCTCACTGCAAGCTCCGCCTGCCGGGTTTACGCCATTCTCCTGCCTCAGCCTCCCGAGTAGCTGGGACTACAGGCGCCTGCCACCTCGCCCGGCTAGGTTTTTTTTGTATTTTTTAGTAGAGACGGGGTTTCACCGTGTTAACCAGGATGGTCTCGATCTCCTGACCTCATGATCCGCCCGTCTCGGCCTCCCAAAGTGCTGGGATTACAGGCTTGAGCCACCGCGCCCGGCCAAAAAGATAAATTCTTAAATGGAATTGCTGAACAAAAGTGTGTCATGTACAATTTGTAAAGCCTTGAATAAATGCTGCCAAAGTAGCCTCTAGAAAGATTTTAACTGCAATATACATTCCTTCTAGTTATATAAAGATTCATTTTAGGCATTTTAACAAATTCAAAAATATAGAATATGCTGATACCTCAGCAATAGCCCACTCATTTACAGAACAATTTTAGCATTATTATTTCACTGACCTTAACAGCCTCTAGGATACGAACTGTACTAGCAAAATCATTTAACCGTCTGCATGCCCGCAAAGCAGCATCAATGATTTTGGGCTCTGGAACCAGATCATAGGTAACAAGTGTGTTTATCCCTGCAAAATTAAAAAGAAGGGCCATGTCAACCTCAAAGAGCCTCACTTAAACTATAAGTTATTTACATTTTTACTGAATCACTGACGTATGATCTTATGTGTCTGGGTCTCCATTCTCTTATCTATAAAATGAGAGAAATCTACCTTTAACAAATTCTAGATAATAAGATCACAGTGGATCTCCCTAAGTGAATTAAAGGAAAGAAAGCACACAACAGCACGCAGATTGAAGGAAAAAACCCGGAGTTTTTTTTTCCTTCTTTGAGACCGAGTTTTGCTTTTGTTGCCCAGGCTGGAGTGCGATGGCGTGATCTCAGCTCACCACAACCTCCGCCTCCCGGGTTCAAGCGATTCTCCTGTCTCAGCCTCCTGAGTAGCTGGGATTACAGGTGTGTGCCACCACACCCAGCTAATTTTGTATTTTTAATAGAACAGGCGTTTCTCCATGTTGGTCAGGCTGGTCTCAAACTCCCGACCTCAGGTGATCTGCCTGCCTTGGCCTCCCAAAATGTTGCAATTACAGGCGTGAGCCACAGCTCCTGGCCATAAAAAACCCTAAGAGTTTTCTTTTTTTTTTTTTTTTTTT
>NW_012106786.1:77712-89387 GCF_000951045.1 Mandrillus leucophaeus
TTTTTTTTTTTTTTTTTTTTTGAGACGGAGTCTCACTCTGTCGCCCAGGCTGGAGTGCAGTGGCACGATCTCGGCTCACTGCAAGCTCTGCCTCCTGGGTTCACGCCATTCTCCTGCCTCAGCCTCCCAAATAGCTGGGACTACAGGCGCCCGCCACCACGCCCGGCTAATTGTTTTGTATTTTTAGTAGAGACATGGTTTCACTGTGTTAGCCTGGATGGTCTCAATCTCCTGACCTCGTGATCCGCCTGCCTCGGCCTCCCAAAGTGCTGGGATTACAGGCGTAAGCCACCACGCCTGGCCTGTGTACATTCTTTGAAATGTACAAAACTGTTACCTTTTGCTCATCTAGCCTTATTGCTATAGCAGTGGTTTTCAGGAGACACTGGGTAACGTCTAGAGACATTTTTGGTGGTCACATGGTATGAGTGTGTACGTACTGGCTTCTAGCAGGTAGAGGCCAAAGGTGATGCTAAACATCCTACAGTGTAAAGGACAGTCCCCTACAACAAAGAATTATCTGGCCCAAAATGTCAATAGTGCTGCCTTAAAATCCTGCTTTGTAGGTAACTTTCCTAACTGAAAGTTGCATGGAGTAACTAGTTTAAATGATGCATTTTTCAAAACAGTTGCTCTCAATAAAGGGGCAGAAGCAGTTCATATTTACACACAAAAATAGACAAATATGTTTATGTTCCAATTACCTTTACGCAATTCCCAGGCATCTATATCTGGCTTGTTGAAGTATGTTACCCAGCGAGCATCAAACTCCTCATCTGTCTCATGTGACCCATGAGAATAGCAGCGAACTGACTGGATAGCTACAATGTGAAAGAACCATAACTTCAATGTACACAAACAGTACTTGATATATCTTGTTTAATGCATTAAATTTTGAGTCGACTATATATGTTGTGGCAGATAAAATATTCAACAGGTCAAAGGAAGTACATCTTATACATTGATATAGAAAGATATCTTTAAAATTAAGCAAATAAAACCAAGTAGAACAAAAAGTATTACATAGGCATGTTTATACTTTTCTCCCTAATGTATAAT
This sequence comes from Mandrillus leucophaeus, assembly GCF_000951045.1. Lineage (NCBI taxonomy): Eukaryota > Metazoa > Chordata > Mammalia > Primates > Cercopithecidae > Mandrillus > Mandrillus leucophaeus. Next base: position 78,772 of record NW_012106786.1, read on the forward strand.
ACTAGCTTGAAATTATTAACAGTGGTTCCCTCTGATTTTAAATTAACAGTGATTATCTGTGAGAGGTAAAAACTACTTTATATACTTCCATATTGTTTGAATTTTTACACGTAACCAGAGTATTAATTCTTAAGTAAAAATGTCCCAGGTGGCCGGGCGCGGTGGCTCAAGCCTGTAATCCCAGCACTTTGGGAGGCCGAGACGGGTGATCACGAGGTCAGGAGATCGAGACCATCCTGGCTAACATGATGAAACCCCGTCTCTATTAAAAAATACAAAAAACTAGCCGGGCGTGTTGGCGGGCGCCTGTAGTCCCAGCTACTCAGGAGGCTGAGGCAGGAGAATGGCGTGAACCCGGGAGGCGGAGCTTGCAGTGAGCTGAGATCGCCACTGCACTCCAGCCTGGGCGACAGAGCCAGACTCCGTCTCAAAAAAAAAAAAAAAAAAGGTCCCAGGTGGGCATAGTGGGGCACACATCTGTAGTCCCAGCTACTCAGAGGCTGAGGCAGGAAGATTGCCCAAGCCCAGGAGTTCAATGTTGTAGGGTGCTAACAATATGACAGCACCTGAGAAAATAGCTATTGCATTCCAGCCTGGGCAACACAGCGACACTCCACCTCTAAAAAGTAAGAATAGGGCTGGGCGCAGTGGCTCACGCCTGTAATCCCAGCACTTTGGGAGGCTGAGGTGGGTGGACCATGAGGTCAGGAGTTCGAGACCATCCTGGCTAACATGGTGAAATCCCGTCTCTATTAAAAATACAAAAAATCAGCCGGACGTGGTGGCGGGCGCCTGTAGTCCCAGCTACTGGGGACGCTGAGGCAGGAGAATGGCGTGAACCTGGGAGGCGGAGGTTGCAGTGAGCCGAGATCGCATCACTGCACTCTGGCCTGGGCGACAGAGCGAGACTCTGTCTCAAAAAAAACAAAAACAAAAACAAAAACAAAAACAAAAACAAAAAACTAAGAATAGTCTGGGCGCAGTGGCTTACACCTGTAATCCCAGCACTTTGGGAGGCCGAGGCGGGCAGATCACGAGGTCATGAGATCAAGACTATCCTGGCCAACATGGTGAAACCCCATCTCTTTTAAAAGTGCAAACATTAGTTGGATGTGGTGGCACATGCCTGCAGTTCCAGCAACTTGGTAGGCTAAAGCAGGGGCATTGCTTGAACTCGGGAGGCATAGGTTCAGTGAGCCGAGATCACGTTACTGCTCTCCAGCCTGGTAACAGAGCGAGACTCTGCCTCAAAAAAAAAAAAAGAAAGAAACAAAACAAAACAAAACAAAAACACAAAAAGCAACAACAACAACAAAAAACTAAGAATAATGCTAATGTCCGTTCAAGTTCTTTTTTTTGAGACAGGCGCTCGCTCTGTTGTTGCCCAAGCTGGAGTGCAGTGGTGCAATCACAGCTCACTGCAGCCTCAAACGCTTTGGGCTCAAGCATTCCTTCCACCCTTGCCTCCCAAAGTGCTGAGATTACAGGTGTGAGCCACCAGCCCTGGCCCCATTCAAGTTCTTAAACAAACGTATATACTTCATTGACACATTACAAAAAAAAAATTTCATGTTATTATATTCCAAAATAAATTACACATCCTGACAAATTACACATACAAATTGCTTTATCAAACTACAGTCCCTTCCCTAAAGATTCTGATAAATCCCCTAAGGGAACATACACTCTAATCTATACCTAATACAAAATAGCTGTTTTATAAGGAATGATATTTTGGGCTGGGCGCAGCGGCTCACACCTGTAATCCCAGCACTTTGGGAGGCTGAGACGGGTGGATCACCTTAGGTCAGGAGTTTGTGGCCAGCCTGATCAACATGGTGAAGCCCCGTCTCTACTAAAAATACAAAAAATTAGCTGGGCATGATGACGGGCGCCTGTAATCTCAGCTATGCGGGAGACTGAGGCAGGAGAATCGCTCGAACCCGGGAGGCGGAGGTTGAGGTGAGCTGAGATCACGCCATTGTACTTCAGCCTGGGCGACACAGCAAGACTCCGTCTCAAAGAAAAAGAGAAACGATATTTTAAATGTAACACTGTCAAGAAAACAGGATACACAACTATTTTCATGTGTTTTTTTGCCTGCAGCATTCTGAAGGCTAGTAGAGACTCCCAATCAATACATCCTTTACAGTATGGTATGAAAATCATTTCCTTTTTTTTTTTTTGGAGATCGAGAGTCTCATTCTGTAACCCAGGCTGAAATGCAGTGGAACAATCTCAGTTCACTGCAACCTCTGCCTCCTAGATTCAGGTTATTCTCCTGCCTCAGCCTTCTGAGTAGCTAAGACTACAGGTGTGTGCCACCACGCCTGGCTAATTTTTGTATTTTGAGTAGAGACGGGATTTGACCATGTTGCCCAAGCTGGTCTAGAACTCCTGACCTCCAGTGATCAGCCCACCTCAGCCTCCCAAAATGCTGGGATTACAGACGTGAGCCACTGCACCCGGCTCCATTTTTTCTTTCCTCTTGTCAAATGGACACTGAATTGAGTTTGGAAATCTGAATTCCTTCTGAACAGCCTCTGCAACAGGTAGGGGGATAAGAGGAGGCAGAAAATTTTATCTTGGAGTATTGGATGCAGCACAGCCTAGAGCTCAGATACCTCTAGGCTCTTCGCTCTCACTGTTTGACCCTGGAAAATTAACTGAAGTTTCATTTTCCTTATCTGTAAAATGGGGACACTACCCACCTTAGCAGATTATAAAGATTAAATGTGAAAACAAGTAGGTTAACACTATGCACCAGTAAGTATTAAACAAATGGTAGCTATAAACTAATCCTTATCTAAAAATGTCTTTGTTGATTGTCTATTTATAGAAATCATAACTTAAAGAAATGAAACCTATCTCAAATCACATTTCCTACTATCTGTTTTAGATAAGTGTGGTGTAACTTCTAGTTAAGACTTAAAGTATTTTTATTTATTTACTTTTAGAGATGGGGGTCTTGATATGTTGCCCAGGCTGGTCTTGAACTCCTAGCCTCAAGGAATCCTACCACTTCGGCCTCCCAAAGTACTAGAATTACAGGCATGAGCTACCGTGCCCAGCTTTAACATATATATATATATATATATATATATATTTTTTTTTTTTTAAACTTCACCCAGAAACCTCTCAACATTGTTGTTCTAAGAATACTCTGAAATTTAAATGTTAGTAATATCCTACATATCTTTAATGCAGTAACGAGCAGGAGGAAGAGTAGGAAAAAAACCAAAGCAGAAAAGATCTTCCCAGAGACCTAAATTACCTACATAATCCAAGCCCAGAATGAAGTGGAATATGTACATAAATGGACTAGAAGTGAATACGTTTTAATTTCTTTTTTTTTTTTTTTTTTTTGAGACAGAGTCTCACCCTGTTGCCCAGGCTGGAGTGCAATGGCACAATTTTGGCTCACTGCAACCTCCACCTCCAGGTTCAAGTGATTCTCCTGCCTTAGCCTCCCGAGTAGCTGGGATTATAGGCGTGTGCCACCATATCAGGATAATTTTTTGTAACTTTAGTAGAGACGAGGTTTCACCATGTTGGTCAGGCTGGTCTCGAACTCTTGACCTCATGATCTGCCTGCCTCAGCCTCCCAAAGTGCTGGGATTGCAGGCATGAGCCACCGTACCCGGCCTTAATTTCTACAACAAAAATGGATCTCCACACCTAAATATATCTGGTAAGTGCGAACATTTAATCAAAATTACATGGATACTGAATAAGTCTCACAAGACTAATATTCAAATTTAATATATCAGAAAACAAGGCCAGGTGCGGTGGCTCAAAAAAAAAAATATATATATATACACACACACACACACACACACACACAAACATAGATTAGAACAACCGTCTAACACACTACTATCAAGAACTTAGGGCCAGATGCAGCGGCACTAGCCTGGGCAACACAGTGAGACCCTGTCTCAAAAAAAAATTTATGAGCTACCTTTTTCAAAAGCTAAAGCTAGCCTTAACTGAATACTTAAAATGCAAATATAAAATGATACAATCACTTTGGAAGACTGTTTAAGCAGTTTCTTATCAAGTTAAACACAAACCTACCATATAACACAGTAATTCCACTTCTAAGTATTCACCCAATAAAAGGTCTACGTACTGCTTCCCTAGAGGTAATTACCTGTCCTATCCAGAACACTGCTTCATGATAAGCGCAATTCCTTTTGTTCACTGCTGGGCATGGATTTGACTACATGAGTGCAATTCTTTGTTTCCTAACTGTGAATAAGATGACCAGCAACAGCAACTCCAAATCAAGGAGATCACCACCTTCAAGGATTTGATCACATGTCTTCTGGAAGCCAAATTACAAACTGGTTCTATTAAAAAAACTCTTTTATAAAACAGACCAGGCACGGTGGATCACGCCTGTAATCCCAGAACTTTGAGAGGCCAAGGCAGGATCGCTTGATGCCAGGACTGAGAGACCAGCTTGGGCAACAGAGACCCCCACTCTCTACAAAAAACTTAAAAAATTAGCGGGGTCTGGTGGTCCCACCTATTCAGGAGGCTGAGGCAGGAGGATCCCTCGAGCCCAGGGCAACAAGGCTGCAATGAGCTATGACTGCACCACTCTACTCCAGCCTAAGTGAAAGAGCAATACTCTCTATCAAACAAATTAAAATAAATAAAAATTTAAAAACCCATACATCTCTTTCTGAAGGGGTAAAACAGACTCTCCCCACACGATTTCAATTATATTGTTAAATCCAGTCATGGGGAGAGCAGGATCTATTCTATTAGCTATGGACACATCCTCCACATGCTTAATATTTTTTTAGGTAAACTATACAAGCATTCTCTGCCCCACACACCCCACACCACTTAAGAACAGGATCTCCACCTAGTATTGAAGCTTGTAAGGCAAATTATTTTGGAAAACAATTACTCAGAGCTTTTACGTAACCTGAAAGTTCTAAAGAAAAAAGAAGCAGCTGTGAAAAATGAGGACATTTTTAGGGCTTCATTCTAAAAAGCTATTTCTAACACTGCTTTTTGGCATTCAGTTAAGCACTCCATTTAAAAACAAAAAAGGCGGGCCGGGCGCGGTGGCTCAAGCCTGTAATCCCAGCACTTTGGGAGGCCGAGACGGGCGGATCACGAGGTCAGGAGATCGAGACCATCCTGGCTAACATGGTGAAACCCCGTCTCCACTAAAAAATACAAAAAACTAGCCGGGCGAAGTGGCGGGCGCCTGTAGTCCCAGCTACTAGGGAGGCTGAGGCAGGAGAATAGCGTAAACCCGGGAGGTAGAGCCTGCAGTGAGCCAAAATACACCCACTGCACTCCAGCCTGGGCGACGGAGCGAGACTCCGACTCAAAAAAATAAATAAATAAATAAAAACAAAAAAGGCTAACATATATAGAAAAATAAAAGGGCTCATTAATCCTTCAGGTTTAAATTTAGTTAAATAGGATAGTTTTCCATTTAATACATAATCAACCCAGACAGGCCCAAAGAATGAACATTCTGGTGGTGGTAACTCTAGGAATGAGGGCACATTAACGAGTTATTGAGGCCAGCCACAGTGGCTCTCGCTTGTAATCCCAGCACTTTGGGAGGCTGAGGTGGAAGGATGACTTGAGCCCAGGTCAAGGCTGCAGTGAGCTGTGCCAACTGCACTGTAGCCTGCATGACAGAGTGAGACCCTGTCTCAAAAAAAAAAACAAAAAAAACAAAAAAGAGTAATCCCAGGACTTTGGGAAGCTGGAGGCACTCCTGAGCCCAGGAGTTCCCAGACCAGCCTGGGCAACATAGGGAGATACTGTTTCTATGAAAAATATGAAAAATAAAACTGGTGGGGCACCCTTGTGGTCCCAGCAACTTGGGAGACAGAGGCAGGAGGATCAGTTAAGTCCCAGGAGGTCAAGGCTGCAGTGAGCTGTGATGGTGCCACTGCACTCCAGACTAGGCAACACAGTGAAACTATCTCCAGAAAAAAAAAATTAATTAAAAAAAAATTTTTTTTTTGAGATGGCGTCTCACTCTGTTGCCCAGACTAGAGTGCAGTGGCGCAATCTCAGCTCGCTGCAACCTCTGCCTCCGAGGTTCAAGCAATTCTCCTGCCTTAGCCTCCCAAGTAGCTGGGACCACAGGTGCATGCCACCGCACCTGGCTAATTTTTGGATTTTTAGTAGAGACTGGTTTCACCATGTTCAGGCTGGTCTCGAACTCCTGACCTCAGGTGATCCACCCACCACAATCTCCCAAAGTGCTGGGATTACAGGCATGAGCCACTGTGCCCGGATGAAAAATGTAAATTGTACTGTTACTTTAGCAAAACACAAAATCTGAACAAACATCAGGATGGCCCAAACATAACTATAAGAAACAAAAATGGTTCCACCATTAAAGAGGAGTCAGTTTCGGCCAGGCGTGGTGGCTCATGCCTGTAATCCCAGCACTTTGGGAGGTTGAGGCAGGTGGATCACCTGACGTCAGGAGTTCGAGACCAGCCTGACCAACACGGTGAAACCCCGTCTCTACTAAAAACACAAAAATTAGCCAGGCATGGTGGCAGGTGCCTGTAACCCCAGCTACTCTGGAGGCTGAGGCAGGAGAATCGCTTGAGCTGAGACCACGCTATTGCACTCCAGCTTGGGCAACAAGAACGAAACTCCGTCTCAAAAAAAAAAAAAAACCAAAAAAACAAACAAACAAACAAGAATTCAGTTTCCCAAGATGGATTTTGGTTTCCTTTTCTATACAATAAAATGGTCTCCACGATCTCTAAAGCACACTCTAGGTTGGCTGCAGTGGCTCATGCCTATAACCCCAAACTTTGGGAGGCTGAGGTGGGAGGATCACCTCAGCCCAGGAGTTCAACATAGGGACACTCCGTCTCTACTTTAAAAATAAACAAAAATAAAGTACCCTCCAGCCTTACGGTTCTATGACAAATGATAAAACATAAAGTCTAAAATGAATGAAGCAAAACATATTATTTAGGTTCTGAAGTGTTAAAACACTTAGTCAAGGCAACAACCTTATTAGTTTTGAGTTTCTGAATTCTTTTTTTTCTTTTTGGAGATGGAGTCTCGCTCTGTCGCCCAGGCTGGAGTGCAATGGCGCGATCTCGGCTCACTGCCACCTCTGCCTCTCAGGTTCAAGCGATTCTTGTGCCTCAGCCTCCCGAGTAGCTGGGATTACAGGGGCATACCACCACACCCAGCTAAATTTTTTTGTATTTTTAGTAGAGACAGGGTTTCTCCATGTTGGCCAGGCTGGTCTTGAACTCCCGACCTCAGGTGATCCGCCCGCCTCGACCTCCCAAAGTGCTGGGATTACAGGCATGAGCCACTGCGCCCGGCCGAGTTCTTTTTTAAATTAACTTCAGCATACCCTGAAATGAATTTCTGAGTTCTTATGTTTAAATATGCATGCACAGTTTCCAGTGATGCGGGTTCAAAAATAAAATATAATATGGATGCATCGGAGCTAAATTTCAAAATGTAGCTTATATAATCATCACGGACCAAGAGCGAAGTGCAATTACTGTAATTATTCTACGGTGGTGGACTCAAAATCTCCCAGTACACATATAAGGGGAAAGAAAGTAAGAATCAGCAGCACGTCTCATACTCCAGCAATCAGGCTTCTATTCCAAAGGGGAAAAAACAAGAAGCGTTCCTATGCTTGCAAAACCCAGTATTCCCGAGTCTGTGGCATTCAATTTTCAAAAGAGTGATATTTTTATCATAAGCCCTATCAAAACTTCCGGAGATCAGGAAACAACCACACACGTCGATCTATTTTAAACGTGGAAGAATGAGAACGTGGCACAGCAGTCCCTAAAAATGACAGAAAAGGCTGTGAAGGTGACACACTAAACGCTAACCGAGAAATGTCTGATTAAAAAGTATAATTCTGTGTTCCACACGGAAGCATATTGTATTCTCGGACCCTGAGCGGCGCGCCCGAAGGCTCAATGTCACCTTCGCCGAGGCGCTGCAGGCCGGCGGCGGCCACTCTCGGTCAGGCGGCCGCAGGGTCGGCGCCGGGGCAGGGTCATGGCCCGGGAACCGAAGGGGAGCGCTGCGTCCCCTCCTCGGCGCTCACAGTAGGTCCACATCTGACCTGTCCGCGGTGGCAGAGCCAGGAAGTTGCCCGGAGGGAGGCCCCGGGGGACCGCTCTCAGGTCCTCCACTACTCGAAGCGGCGGCCAGGGCGGCCCGCGGTCACAGGGTTCAGTAACCATTGTAGGCAAGGGCTAGGCCGGGGACAGCCCGCCCCGGAGTGGCGGCGGGGGCCCAGGTCACCGCAAGGACACGAGGGCGCGGGCAGTGGCAAGCAGGGACCTTACCCGCGGCGGGGCCAGGGGTCCGGGCGGAGTGCAGCAGGCCTCGCCATGTTCAGGCTGGTCTCGAACTCCTGACCTCAGGTGATCCTCTCACCTGCCGGACAGGCGCACAGCGGGCGGAGCACGTAGGCCCGCCCACTGCGACTCTGGCGCGTGGATGAGAAGGGCCACCGTGCGGCCGCCGGCGGGCTACGGCGGCGCGCCGAGGACAAACTGTTAGCCTGGCGTCCCGCCTTGTCTCTTGTCAGGTGACCTGCAGCCGCCATCCTGGAAGTACGAATGGAGGCGAGGGAGGAGCAACCGACTGTGCACTTTTTCGAGTCAGGCCCAGGAGGGCACTTAATCACCTCAAAATAGGAATGACAGCAATAACAACAAACTATAATAAAAATACCTACTTTGCGGCCGGGCGCGGTGGCTCACGCCTGTAATCCCAGCACTTTGGGAGGCCGAGGCGGGCGGATCACCTGCAGTAGGGAGTTCAAGACCAGCCTGGCCAACATGGAGGAACCCCGTCTCTACTAAAAATACAAAATTAGCCAGGCGTGGTGGCGCAACTCATGCCTGTAATCCCAGCTACTCGGGAGGCTGAGTCAGGAGAATCGCTTAAAGCCAGGAAGCGGACGTTGCGGTGAGCCAAGATGGTGCCATTGCACTCCAGCCTGGTCAACAAGAGAGAAACTCCATCCCAGAAAACCAAACGAAACAAAAACCTACTTTGCTTAGCCCCGCCTTCTCGTTGTGGCATAAAATAAAACAACGAATGGGGGGAAAATGCTGCTGGACGCGGTTGCTCACTCCTGTAATCCTAGCACTTTGGGAGCCCAAGGCGGGCAGATCACCTGAGGTCGGAAGTTCGAGACCAGTCTGACCAACTGGAGAAACCCCCGTCTCTACTAAAAATGCAAAATTAGCCCGGCGTGGTGGCGCATGCCTATAATCCCAGCTATTTGGGAGGCTGAGGCAGGAGAATTCCTGGAACCCAGGAGGTGGAGGTTGCAGTGAGTTGAGATTGCACCATTGCACTCCAGCGTGGGCAACAAGATCGAAACTCCATTTCAAAAAAAAAAAAAAACACCTATATGTAAGGGACTTTATTAGTACATATATATGTACTAATATATATTAGTATTATATATTAGTGGCGCGGCGTGAGCTCCTCTCACTGCAAGCTCTGCCACCTCCCGAGTTCACGCCATTCTCCTGCCTCAGCCTCCCTAGAAGCTGGGACTACAGGCACCCGCCACCACGCCCGGCTAATTTTTTTGTATTTTTAGTAGAGTCGGGGTTTCACCGTGTTCGCCAGGATGGTCTCGATCTGACCTCGTGATCCACCCGCCTCGGCCTCCCAAAGTGCTGGGATTACAGGTGTGAGCCACCGCGCCTGGCATGTCCATATTCTTATATCACAAACCAGCTTACATAAAAAATGAGTTCAACTACTTCATTTCACAGATTAGGAAAGAGACTCAGAAATTAGGTTGCTGCTGGCAGTCAAGGATATTCTCGCCACATTCTCAGTTCCGAGGACTCTCACCTGAATGTTTCTGCCCCGTCTCCTACAGGAGGGCTCCTGAATCAACGATGGCTCTGAAATAGGGTCGATCAAGGTCCAAGGTTGTTGCATCTGATCTCACTAGCTACATCCTAACTTTGAGCCCATGGGCAGTCGAGGACACTTCTCCCAGGCCTGAAGTATCTGGATGCTGCCCAGAGTTAATGAGACATTCTGTTCTGTCTTGCTGTCTCCCATTCTCTATCCCTGGGCACACTGAGGAAAGAAAAGATGGACATTCACATGCCACTTCCTCACTTCAGGCCGACTCTCCAGGGCTTCAGCATCTGCCCTTCTCTTTTTCCTTCCTAGCAGTGTGGCTTCAGTGGGTAGGAAGCTAGCTGGGAAAGGATTTTAAAAATGTTTTCAAAGCACCTGCCCTCACCTTTTCCCACCAACCTAGTGCTGAGGCTTAGAAAACAATGCCACAAAGTGAAGGCCTAGGAAGCAGTTTCTCTCTGACCTTCTGCCCTCTTGTCTCTTGCCCCTTACTCTCCCTCCAGGCATGCCACAGAAACTAGAAGCCCTCCTCCCCAAGAGAGGGTCATAGAAAGTAGAACCCCTTTGCCCCAAAGCCAGCCATAAAGCCTACAAATATTGCTATAACCTCTTTGCTTTTCTGTGTAACAGTTGGCCATAAAGGAATTAAGGCCGAGCACGGTGGCTCATGCCTGTAATCCTAGCACTTTGAGCGGCAGAGGCCCGGAGATCACTTGAGGTCAGGAGTT
>NW_012106786.1:90247-93721 GCF_000951045.1 Mandrillus leucophaeus
AAAAGAAAAGAAAAGAAAAGAAATTAAGACACTCATTCCAGAAGGATCATACCCCATAGTAGGGAGGACAGGGAGGAAGAAATGATACAAAAGAGAGGCCAGAAGGATTTGAACAGACAGGCTTTGCTGGGTTTTCCCACTCAATCCATTTCCATTAGCTTGGACCCTTTTTGTCCAATCACAAATCTACGTATGTTTTATTGAACCTAAGCATAAAAATGGACGATTTTCCTTCTATCTGTGGGTCTTTAATCTGAAGCCTCCCATGTCACATAAAACTATGATCAATAAACTTGTTATGGTTTTTTTCTTGTTAACCTATCTTTCGTTATGGGAGTGTCAGCCATGACCCTTATGATGGGGAGGAAAAGGATCACCCCTTTCTGCCCCTACACTGGCCAAAGGCAACGGGGAAAGCTTTGACCTCCCTGCAGTTCAGTTAATGTTCATCAAATCTCCAAGTGCTGGAAGCTTAGGATGAGGTCAGGGTAAGAAAGTAAGAAAAGTAAGAAAAGCAAGTAAGAAAGCACTGGGGTATATTGCATTCGAATCCCAACTGGTCTCCCTGCTGTCAGAGTCCCTCCACTTTGCCTACAGTCACTTAGATTGGCTACTGGTGTATTTTTTTGCTTTTTAAAATACAATTATGACTATAATTTACAATGTGCCACTACCTGCCACAAACTATTATCCCATTTATGCCTCATAACAACTTTGTGAGCTAAGTTTTTATCCCTAATTTATTTTTAAAATTTATTTTATTTTATTATTATTTTTTGAGGTGGAGTCTATCACTCAGGCTGGAGTGCAGTGGTGTGATTTTGGCTTACTGCAACCTCTGCCTGCCAGGTTCTAGTTATTCTCCTGCGTCAGCCTCCCGAGTAGCTGGGACTACAGTGCTCACCACCATGCCCGTCTAATTTTGGTATTTTTAGTAGGGACGGTGTTTTGCCATGTTGGCCAGGCTGGTCTTGAACTCCTGACCTCAGGTGATCCTCTCACCTTGGTCTCCCAAAATGTTGGGATTATAGGTGTGAGCCACTGCGCCTGGCCTATCCCTAATTTATTGATAAAGGAATAGATTTAAAGGACACTTGCCAAAAATCGTACAGCTAACAAATAGTGGTACTTAGGTTTCAGTCCCCACTTTTCTGACTCCAGAAATTGTTCTTTCCCCATCAGTACTGTAGGTAGGTTTTGCTTATCTTTCAGTCAGTTCTGAATTCTCTGCTACCTTGAGAGCAGTTCACAGCCCTAATTGCCTGCGTTAATTTTTTGTTGCTTCATAACAATTTATCACAAATTAAGCAGCTTAAAACAATACTCATTATTACCCCTCAGTTTCTGTAGGTCAGAAGTCCACGTATAGCATAACTGGATTCTCTACTGGTTATCACAAGACTGAAATCAAGATCTCGGCCAGGTTTGAGGTCTCATCTGGAGCTCAGAGGCCTCTTCCGAGGTCATTCAGGTTGTTGGCAGAATTGATTTCATTGCAGTGGTGGACAAGGTCCTCATTTCTTCTCGGTAGCTGTCAGCCAAGGACACTCTCAACTCCTAAAGAGTGCCGTGATATCCTCTCTCAACATGGCTCCCTCTGTAGACCCTTCTTACAATCTTGGAGCTTATTTATTCCAGGCAGCAGGAAAGTGTCTCTCTGACACTTCACCCGCTTTTAAAGACCTCACCTCGAGGCTGGCGGATCACTTGAGGTCAGGAGTTCGAGACCATCCTGGCCAACATGGTGAAACCCTGTCTCTACTAAAAATACAAAAATTAGCAGGGCATGGTGGCGGGCACCTGTAATCTCAGCTACTTGGGAGGCTGAGGCAGGAGAATTGCTTGAACCCGGGAGGCAGAGGTTGCAGTGAGTTGAGATCTCTCCATTGCACTCCAGCCAGGGGGACAGAAGACGACTCAGTAAAAAAAAAAAAAAAAAAGAGAGAACCTCACCTGGTTAGGTCAAGCCCATCAAAAAGGGTAACTTTTTGATTCACTCAAAGTAGACTGACTAGTAGACTAGTCTTGGGAATGATATCTAAACAGATTCTGCCCCCTACTCAAGAGGAGGAGATTATACAAGGGCATGTACACAGGGGGCATGAATCCCGGGGCTATCTTTGAATTCAACCTACCATATCACTAAGGCAGGGGGGCCCTTGCTTGTTTCCTAGTTGGCCCCCAGATTTGTCCACAGGTTGAAGCCCGTCCCATTGCTGGAGGGTACACCTTCCCTGATGGGCTCAGAGCAGACATACATGGTTCTCACCGAAGGTCTTCAGGGTCTTTTGTCTCTTCCTGCCATTTCCTACCCTGAAATCCTTCGCTGTCCCTCTGGAGAAGCTGCTGCTTCTTTTTGAAAACACAACAGCTGGACTTTTAATGGCTCAGAAATGTCATCATCACCAGTGGATCAGGCTATCAGCTTTCTGCTACAGCTCAGGGCCTTCATTCTGGAAAAGTGGTGATGAGGCATTCCCTCTGATATGTGTGTAGGATGGAATGACGTTACTGAGGAGTTTGCGAGGACAAAGACACTGTTCCACCATGTGAATTTCTAGTAAAGGTAAGTTCACATGCAAGAAAAGCTCTTTTTTTGTTGTTTTTTCTTTTTTGTTTTTCTTTTTTTTGAGATAGGCTCATGCTGTCACCCAGGCTAGAGTGCAGTGACAGAATTATGGCTAACTGCAGCCTTGACCTCCTGGGCTCAAGCAATCCTCCCCACCTCAGCCTCCCAAGTAGCTGGGACTACAGGTACGCATTACCATTCCCGGCTAATTTTTGAACATTTTTGTCGAGATAGGGTCTTGTTTTGTTGCCCAGGCTGGTGTCAAACTCCTAGCCTCAAGCAATCCTCCTCAGTCCCTCAAATTGCTGGGATTACAGGCATGAGCCACTGAGCCACTGCACCAGACTAGAAAAGCTCTTATTTTCTCTGGTGGGAATTAAGCCTGTGCTCAGGAAAAAGAGGGCGGGGAAAAAAGAATCCTACCATTTTAAGACTGAAGGTGGCCCCTGAGGCCATTAGTCTACCAAGTCTACATTGTTTCCATTTCCTCAGGCCCCTACTTGAGCATCTCCAGTGAAGGGGATCTCAATACTAGACTGCTTCGAAAACTGAGACAATGAAAAAAGGCACCCAAGAGAATGACACCCTTACCGCTGTTAAACTACAGTTCTGCCTTATGCCCTTGGGCAAATTATTCCAATTCCCTGAACCACTGTTTCCTTGTCTAAAAAATGAGAATAGCTGGACGTGGCAACTCACCCCTGTAATCCCAGCACCACCTGAGGTTGGGAGTTCAAGACCAGTCTAACCAACATGGAGAACCCTGTCTCTACTAAAAATACAAAATTAGCTGGGCGTGATGGTGCATGCCTGTAATCCCAGCTACTGGGGAGGCTGAGGCAGGAGAATCGCTTGAACCCGAGAGGTGGAGGTTGCGGTGAGCCAAGATTGCGTCATTGTACTCT
>NW_012106786.1:96753-100276 GCF_000951045.1 Mandrillus leucophaeus
AGCCACCAAGCTCGCCCAGTAATCTGTATTTTTAAACTTGATTTTAGCCAAAAGGTGGAGAAGTGATAGTAATCTGTATTTTTAACAAGTGTCCAAAGCTATTCTGACAATGAGCCAAGGTTAAGAGTCCTGGTAGTAGTATCTCCCTGATCTCCACAGTAATCTGGTTTATTTTGCAAACAAGAAAACTGAGGCTCAGAGAAGAATTAACTTGCCCAAAGCCTCAGTCATACTGACTTCCTCCAAAGCCTATGATCTCTTCCATACAACATCAGACATAACATTTGTTGGCACAAGACTGCAAAGCAGAGACCTTCCCACTGTGCAGGGCTGGAAATTCTGATAACAGGGGCCTTGGCAACCACCCCACATTCGTCTTCCCTATTCCCACTGAAGGCTGTGAGAACACTTGTTGGATTAGAGTCCTAGCTGCCATAATGAAGTACTACAGGCTGGGTGGCTTAAAACCCAGAGCGGGCCAGGTGCGGTGGCTCATGCCTGTAATCCCAGCCCTTTGGGAGGCCGAGGCAGGTGGACCACCTGAGGTCAGGAATTCGAGACCAGCCTGGCCAACAGGATGAAACCCCATCTCTTCAAAAATACAAAAATTGGCCAGGCGTGGTAACGCATGCGTGGTAACGCATCCCAGCTACTCAAGAGGCTGAGGCAGGAGAATGACTTGAACCCAGGAGGCGGCAGTTGCAGTGAGCAACTGCTGCTTTGTCATTGGCTGGATGGTTAAGAATTGTGATGTGACATGAGAACAGTTCAGAAACCTGGCTCAGAAAGTCTTTTGCTTGTTTGAAACAGTGGAGTAATCATGGCTCATTGCAGACTGGACCTCCCAGACTCAAGCAATCCTCCCACCTCAGTCTCCTGAGTAACTGAACTGCAGGCACACACCACCACACCCAACTAATTTTTTTTTTTTTTTTGTAGAGATGGTGTCTCACTATTTTGCCAGGGCTAGACTCGAACTCCTGGGCTGGGCTCAAGTGATCAGAGTGCCTACCTTGGCCTCCCAAAATGCTGGGATTACAGGCATGACCCACTGTGCCTGACCAGCAGCAAGTCCATTCAATCAACAACTCTTTAAGAGCTTCTCATGTGCCAGGAGCTGGGCAAGGAGCAAGGCAGGCAGGATCCAGTCAATTATGGGCTTATGGGTTAGTAGGGTGACTAATAGCCAAAAGGTAGGACTAATGAGGGCACACTTACAAACTAGTATCTGTGCTCTGAAAGGAAGGAACTTGATGCCTTCGAGGAGACCCTCCTGCAGCTGCATTTTCCTCCCTTCCTTCATTCTCCTTCCCTTCCTTCCTTTCCTTTGCCTTTCTAACTACCATTCTCTTGTGTTTCAAACCTGCGAGTGTTTCAACATCTCAGTGAAATAGAGGGACTAGAGCATCGCCTAGTGGTCAGTGTGGGCATAGCAATGACCAAAACTGAATAATCAGCTTGGGAGATGAAGGGCAAGGGGTGGGGGGGGGCAGTGTATGTCTGGCCCAGGTATGCCCCTAACAGTGCAGTGAATACACTCTGGCATATTCATGGCAATGGACAACAGCTCTTAGAGATTTACCAATTTGAAGCTGCAGATCCCCACCTCCCACAAAAAAGAATCACTCCATTGTTTTGGTCCTGACATAGCATGTCCCCTGGGGTGCCAGAAAGGCAGACCAAGTCCTGACCAGGCAGGGTTAATGCTCAAGGAGAATCCCTCCCATTTCCTGGCTGTAATGGCAGCGAAATCCTACCTAGCCTGGGTAGCTCTCACATCTGCTCCCATCTCCCTCCACATTGCCGCTGTCTCACCTCTTATCCCTGCATTGTCTCTAGGGTCTAATCAGACCCCTTCTGATCCAGTCCCACCTACAAAGGTGTCAGAAGGATCCTTCTCAAACACCAATCAGACCTGGGCTCAGAGCACTCCCTGGCTCCCAGTGGCTTCCTCACTTCCCTGTGACCTGGCTCCCACCTACCACTCTAGTTTACCTGCATCTCTACATGCTGCCCTCTGCTATCTCTTCTATCCATCAGACACCTGTGGAAGCCTCAGCATCATATGCACCCACTATTCTTTGCCTGGAGCTCCCTGTCCAGTCTTGGTCAGCTGGCTAACTCCTGATCCTTGGAGAACCAGCTCCATCAGCACCTCTGGGCAACATATGTGCCCCTTCTCAGAGCTCCCATCTTCTATCATCACACTGTGCTGTAACTTCTTGTCTTTCTCTCCATTAGACTAGGCCCTTTTTTTTTTTTTTTTTTTGAGATGGAGTCTCACCCTGTCACCCAGGCTGGAGTGCAATGGTGCATCTCAGCTCACTGCAACCTCCACCTCCTGGGTTCGAGCAATTCTCCTTCCTCAGCCTCCTAAGTAGCTGGGATCACAGGCGCCCGCCACCATGCCCGGCTAATTTTGTATTCACCCTATTGGTCAGGCCGGTCTTGAGCTCCTGACCTCAGGTGATCCCCCCGTCTCTGCCTCCCAAAGTGCTGGGATTGCAGGCGTGAGTCACCATGCCTGGCCAAGGCTGGGCCCTCTTTGAGGTACAATGTCTGATTATTCTGTGATTCTGTACCCAGCCCCACCCCATTCCTAGACTGGGTCCTGGTACAACAATGAACGCTTGCTGAATGAATGAAGGCCCAAGTGGAAGTCCACCACCCATCTGACCATGAGCTCTGGGCCTTGCATTATATACTTTTATGTTTCCAAATGGATTTTATTTTTGTGAACTAACAGTTTTCTAGGTGTGAGACTTCACTGCCACTCCTAGTCTGGAAGTGTCCTAAGGCAGGGCCAAGGCAAGCACCAGGCTGGGACCCCGAAGTTCCTGGGTAGAGACCACTATTGGAAAAATGGGGTCTCACAAGAGGGACTCTCCCACTCTGCCACTAGTTGGCTCCTGAAGTGGGCCTTGTCTCTGAGGTGCTCCCCTAGCCGCCCCTCCCTTTATCCCAGGACTTCTGAGGTTCCCACTTCAGCCTTGGTGGTTTGGAGCTGGTAGAGGAACATCTGTCACCTTCTTTTGGAGCCTGCTCCTAGGTCAGCGGGGCCAGAAATCAGCAGGGCAGAGATGGGGTGCTCATACATGCTGGGTCCCATTGGTGAGTCAGCGCACCTACTGAAAGCTTCGGAACCAAAGCTTCGGACCTACAGCCCACCTACTGAAAGCTTCGGAACCAAACTTGCTGGGGTGTCGCGGAGGTGCGGAAAAGAAAGTGTTTCGTTACCTGCTTGGGGGAAGGTTAATGCTTTGATGCTGGATAAACATGTTCCTCTCTCCTCTATCCCCCAGGATAGGTTTCTGGGCTGGAAGGGAACTTTTCCGTCTCATCAAGAGAAATACACTGCAGGCTGGGGGTGGTGGCTCACCCCTGTAATCCCAGCACTTTGGGAGGCTGAGGCAGGTGGATCACTTGAGGCCAGAAGTTCAAGACCAGCCTGGCCAACATGGTGAAACCCCGTCTCTAATAAAAATACAAAAATTAGCTGCTCATGGTTGCCCACACCTGTAAT
>NW_012106786.1:101088-103533 GCF_000951045.1 Mandrillus leucophaeus
GGAGTCTTGCACTGTCGCCCAGGCTGGAGTGCAGTGGGGCCATCTCGGCTCACTGCAACCTCCATCCCCCGGTTCAAATGATTCTCCTGCCTCAGCCTCCTGAATAGCTGGGATTAGGTGTCCACCACCACGCCTGGCTAATTTTTTGTATTTAGAGTAGAGATGGGGTTTCACCATGTTGGCCAGGTTGGTCTCAAACTCCTGACCTCATGATTCACCCGCCTCGGCCTCCCAAAGTGCTGGGATTACAGGATTACAGGCATGAACCACCACGCCCGGCCTCAGGCACTGCTTTCATAGTCCTGGTAACCCAGCAATCAGTCACTAGTGGTCTTGGAAAGTTGGCCCCTTTTTAGAACCAAGACCAGTCTCCCTTAAGCTTCTACCATGCAGGACCTTGTCCAAGTTTTATCACTGCCTTTAGATGCTGAAGTCCAGGAGAAGCTAGGGCATCTTGTCAGGACAGTTTACATTCTTTCCATGCTTCCTGGGCCACCCCTGAGAGGGTCAGACAAGCACACCCAAACCCCTTGGCCCTCTCCAGGGACTCATCAAGAGCAGGAATTTGGGGAGAGCAACGAGGGAAAAAGTCTGGATGACAAAGCTCACTGATCCAAAGCTCAAGCAGAGATAACTGCAGGAGAGGGAAACCTCCCTAAAGAGCCCCTCCAGTCAGCCACAGAACGTATCTCTTGTCACCAGCAGGATTTATTTCAGGGTTCTGCCAGCAAAATGACTTATAAATACATTCTTCCGCATCTCCCCCTTTCCAGGGGTGCTGCTGAGTTGCATGGGATGAGATCTACTTCTGAGATCCTGGGGCTGTATCCCACCCCCAACTCACCAGAGCTCTTCCAGCACACAGCACCACCCCCACCCCCCAGCTGGCTTAGAGTTGGACAGAGAAGCTTATGAGGCTGTTATCTCTCAACAGACAGCTGTGCAGGGCTGGAGGCAGCAGCTTATCAGGAGGCCTGCAGTGATTCACAGCCCAAGTCCCAGCTTCTCTGCTGAATAGTAATTTCCAGCAGTGGATTTGCGCTCAGTCTCTCTCCTCCCCTTTTCCCAAGGGTGTGCTGTCCTTTCTCAGAGAGAGGGCAGCGAAGGGGAGATCCTACTCACGGAGCTGGGGGCTTTGTGCCAGCCTTCTGGGTAAGGTTCAGTTTATTGTCTGGAGGCTGCAGGTTCAGGGACCTCAGCAGGGTCTGCCACCCTTTGCAGTGACCTCCAGGAGAGTTCATCCATGCTCTCCTTCCACTCCTTCCTTTCCCTCCCAGAAAAGCAATGTGCCACTCCCTTTCCCTTAGTGGTGATGTACAGGGGAGCATGGGCCCCCATGGGCCACAGCCCCTGAGGCCAGGGCCAGCCCGGGAGGGCAGAGTGGGGGAGGAGAGAGGAAAAAGCCAGGGACTGGGAAGTGCCTTGCACCATTTTGAAGCTGTCCAGTCTCTATACCTGACCCTGAAGACTCCAAAGGATCAGGACGCAAGGCTGGAGGGGAGGGGAGACACAAAGGGCCAGACCAGAGCTGTCTCTGCACAGGCGGGTGGTTAGAAAAAAATTTGGGGACAGAGCCATTTTTGTGCTTGTTTTATTGGAAGCAAGACTCCAGTTGCAGGGCTCAGGGGAGGAGGCCTGGAGAGTTCAGTCCGGGGTCTCCCTCTGGGCCAGCAGGGGGAAAAGGGGTGTTAAAAGAGCTAGAACCCTCAGAGATGCTCCTCTGAAGCAGGGGAAGGAAAACTAGAAAGGAAAACTGTCCCAGGGCGGGGAGTGGAATAGGACCCCCACATCTCAGACTCTCCTACCCTCAAGCAGTCAAGTCTCACCCCCTGCCTTCTCTGTCAACGGTGGGGGTGATTCCAATAACTCTTCTCGGCTTCCACACTCCAGGTGCCCTTCGTGAATGCTGGGTGGCTTTAACCCTTGGGGGTCCCAATCAAGTTTCCAGAATCCCACTGTCCACCATTCTCCCCCAAAGAAGGTCCCGGAAAAGGTGAAGGTGAAGTTCCGTGTCTTCAGGCAACATGGGCATAAGCAGCAATCATCGCACGAAGTTTCCCTAAGGTCGTCGGGGATCCTCTCCTGCCACTTCTGGGGCCCCTCTCTTGTCGCCTTAAGGTCCATGCTACCTGCCTTGAGGAGCTGTGTCTAGGTTGTGGGCTCCGGAGGACCGAGGAGTGAAAGGCTGGAGGTGCATTTGAGGGTGGAGGCGCTGGCGGAAGATCCTGCCCACAGTTCGGAGTTTTAGGCGGTCCGAGCCTCGTCCGCAGCCCCTGGCTCGGGTTGCGATCGCTTCGCGGAGCCTTCTCCAGCTGCGGGTTCCCCTAGGCTCCTCTTGGACGTTGGCGCGGCTGGCGGGGACGACGGACCAGGATCGGGGTTCGGGGGCTGGTAGCCGGGCTGTCGCGGATCCAGCGCGTCCTTGGAAAGCAGGATGGCGAGGCT
>NW_012106786.1:104142-113035 GCF_000951045.1 Mandrillus leucophaeus
CTTTCGTGGCAAGTCCGGGTCCTCAGCTACGCGGGCGTGGGAGCGGGCGCGCTGCGGGGCGCATGGGCAGGTGAAGGTGAAGTTCCACTACAATCGCCATCAGCGCTCTCCGAGCCAACCCTCACAAACCGGCAGCCTAAATAAAAGCTGCGCTTGCGGTGCAAACACCGCTTCAAACCCGGTATCCTAGCCCTTCCCCGTTGCAGTTGAAGGCCGCCCCTCGTCCCCTCCCAGGGAGAGATTTCCGAGAGGCTTGCTGGGGCCTCGCCCCTCCTCTCCCCGCTGGGGAACACCCCCACCTTTTTTCCGCTCCCAAGTATTCTTGCCTCAAGGACAGCTAGTGCGCGGTCAGCAGAGTGCGGGAGGAGCTGGCTGCGGCTCCACTCCGCGCCTCCCCTCGGGCGACTACGTCGCGGCGTGGTCCTTGCGGGGCGCGGGAGACCCAGGCTTCAGCCTCGCCACGCCTGTCTAGAGCTCGAGGCTCCCGGACCCCCGTCCACCCCTGGGACGTGAGGAGTGAGGCTTTGGGCCAAGCTGTTCCCCGAGGCGCGTGAGGAAGCGGGCGAGACCTCTTCTGAAAAGGCGGTAGGCTCGCTCCACCTATGCCCGAGAGCCCACCCTTAGGGCTGCGCGCTTTAGGGTGAGCCAGGCACGATGCCATGCCAACGTGGCCGCCCCCTTCCTCCCAGGCGAAATTCGATCAGGCAACCTTGGCCCCTTGAGATCCAGTGGGTCTTTTTTCGAACAGAGGCTGGGTGAACGCAGGTTTTAAGAAAGAGAAGGGAGGGGCCGGGCGCGGTGTCTCACACCTGTAATCCCAGCACTTTGAGAGGCCGAGGCGGGCGGATTACTTGAGGTCAGGAGTTCGAGACCAGCCTGGCCAACATGGTGAAAACCCGTCTCCATTAAACATACAAAAATCAGCTGAGTGTGGTGGCGCGCGCCTGTAATCCCAGCTGCTCAGGAAGCTGAGGCAGGAGAAGCGCTTGAACCCGGGAGCTGAAGGCTGCAGTGGGCCGAGATCACGCCACTGCACTTCACCCAGGGTGACAGAGTAAAACTATGTCTCAAAAAAAAAAAATTAATTAATTAAATAAAATAAAAAAGAGAAGGGAGGGAAAGCCCATTCTCCATGATGTGATTATTATGCATTGCATGCCTGTATCAAAACATCTCATGTACCCTCTAAATATAGACACCTATTATGTACCCACAAAAATGAAAAAGAAAGACTTTAAAAAAATAAGAGAGAGAAAGAAGGGAGGAAGATGGGGAGTTGAAGCCCTGGGGGCATTATAGAGCTACTGGATGCCTCTCTTCGGAAACTCCTCGGGACCGAAGGAGAGGCCCGGGGTCTCCTGCCGGGTGAGAGAAGCATTAGAGAAAGATGAGATTGGGGCTGTCAGGACTACTGATGGAAGGGAGGGGGTCTGAGAAGGGGCCCTACCCTCCCTAAAACTGCCCTCGGGCCTCGCCTGTCCTCCTTCCACCGGCCCCACGCAGTCAGGACTGAGGGAGGTCGGCAGATCTGGTCCCAGCCAGGGGACTGTGACGGGGCGTGGCGGGGAGGGACACAGAGAGCTGGGGCTGGCAGGCAACCGGAAAAGTGCTGGGGGCATGACGGTGCCTGGGATTGCTGGGCCTCAGTTGGAGATGAGGCTGCCAGACTATATTCTCTCTCCTCCCGCTGTTCTCACCTCCTGGGCATCAGCAGCAGCTCTCAGTCCCTGCTGTTCAAAACTAGGGTTTACCCCCTTACCACTTCCTGGGAGCGGCTCTCGGTCCCTGCTGTTCAGAACCGGGGTTTACCCCCTTACCACTTCTTGGGAGTGGCTGCGGCGCCTGGACCTTGGCACCCCAGTGTGTGAATGGCTGACCCTCTCCCCGTCTCCTGGTGGAATCAGGAACCCTCGGGGTATGCTCCGAACCAGGACTTCGGTCTCGCTCCAGTCTCCGTGGGCCCCACACAGCGGTGGGGGCTAGAGGCACAGCAGCCTTGGGAAGATACAAAGACTGTCCGCAGCGCGTAGCGGGGCGTGGAGAGCCGAGGGCTGTGTAAGGTCAGGCCCTGAGAAAAAGTCCCCGAAAGGCTGGAAGTAACGTTGGAACGGGCTGGTTGTGGAAGGAGCGAGCTCTCCGTCCCCGGGGATATGCAAGCTTGGGCAGCAAGATCACTTGGAAGGGATTAGGCGGAGTTCTGTCATTTGGAGGAAGAGTCCTGGGAGCTTCGGGTTTGTGTAGGGCGAGGACAGGGCGGTTTTACGTCCGGCCAGATTGGCCCTCTATGACCCCACCGCCCCCACCCTCCTAAACTGCTGTAGAACACTCGCATTCACTGCTCTCCACAGTCGGTGAAGGGAGAACGCCGAAAAGGCCCGCATCCCCTCCTGCCGGTCCCCTCCTCTTCCCCCGCTCCCTCTGCAGCACTTAAAATGTAAATGTACATCGTGATTAGCCGCGGGGTCGCTAATTACAGCTGAAGCCATTCATTACACTGTCAGCGCGCGTCGCAGCCCGCCGGCTGTGCGCTCCCTTCTGGCCGCCGAGGGGCGCGGAGGGTGGGGGCGGGAGATGCGGGGAGTGAGGGCGGAAGGATGGGGTACTGTGAATTAGGGTAATGTAGCAGGCCCGGAGGAAGCTGGAGTGGGAGAGAGCGGGCAGCGAGCGGGGGAAACAGGGTGGGCGGTGAAGGACGGGGCGGGGTGGCCAGGAGAGAGGAGAAACGCGGGAGGCAGGAAGGAATTGGGGCATGAAGTAGTGAGGACACAGGCAAAGGGGCTGTATGAGGGGGGAAACAGCGTAGGGGACATGGCGAAGGGAGAAACAGCTGCGAAGAGGGTGGGAACCCCAGTGAGCGGCCAGAGTCAGAGGAGGGGAGCAGAGGGCTCAACTTCAGAAAGGCTGGTAAATAAAGTAGAGCATCAGTGGTGCACACCACACAATGGTTAGAAAAGTGGAATCAGTCAAGATGTTGTGTTAAAGGAGCTGGGTGCCAGCCATACACACAGTAGGGGAGCATTTATTTCCGTGTGTGTTTATAGATGTAAATGTATTTTTAAAATATCTGCAAGAAAACAGCACACTGACCTCTTGTTACCGCATTAAGTTTTCATTACCTTCTTTAAGAAAAGAACTATTAAATATGAATACAAAGTTAAATACAGAGTCTTGGAGCAGCTTGTATAAATGAGCTACTGACCCTGAAGCTTCATTTTCTATTAGCTTCTTTCTGCCTCTGTGTGACCTGGGACAATTTACTTAACCCATTTGCCTTGGCTTTGTCATCTGTAAAATGGGGCTAGTTATAGTAATCTACCTCACAGAGTGATTATGAGACACAGCCATCTTGGAACCTTGGCTGCTAAGTTCTTGGGGAATGTTAGCTGTTACTATTTTTCATATATTATTTGTGATTAAAATAAATTTTAAAAAAATTTAAAGGGATTGGGGAAAGAAAACTGGTGAAAAGGAAAAGAAATTGGGAAAGCCTCAGAAATAATAGCTGTTTTCACTCACAGTGACCTGGTGAGTGGCAAACTAGACTCCTTTCACCCTGGGAGGAGCTGTTGGTGTAGCTAGACTAGAGCCCAAGCCTAGCCAATACATCTCTGTTAAGGTTCCCTGGGACCTTTCCAGCAGCACACCCTACTTCCTGTGGACAAATCTCTCATGTTCACACTGAAGGGGGACCCCTGGTACAGCCCCTCTCCTCTGTCTCCTGTTGCAGGAGGAGGATGAGGAGCTCTTTTTTTTTTTTTTTTTGGTGATGGAGTCTGGCTCTGTTGCCCAGGCTGGAGTGCAGTGGCACGATCTCCACTCACTGCAAGCTCCGCCTCCCAGGTTCACCCATTCTCCTGCCTCAGCCTCCCGAGTAGCTGGGACTACAGGTGCCCGCCACCACGCCTGGCTAATTTTTGTATTTTTAGTAGAGATGGGGTTTCACCGTGTTAGCCAGGATGGTCTCGATCTCCTGACCTCATGATCCGCCCACCTTGGCCTCCCAAAGTGCTGGGATTACAGGCGTGAGCCACCGCGCCCAGCGAGGTGCTCTTAAAACTGTGATCCTAGTCCCAGCCTCTTTGGGCAGGGACTTGGGAGCTTGCGAGTAGAGTCAGGAATCAGAAAGTTAGCAGGGCCAGAGGGAACTCAGATTTAGCAGGCACCCACCGAGTGCCCAGCATTGGGTCAGATGTGTTCAATCTCTACAGTCTTCCTTTCCAGGAAGGCATCATCATTGTTTGACAGATGTGAAACTGAGACCCAGAGAGGTTAAATAACTTGCTCTATGTACCACAGCTAGAAAGCAGCAACCACAGATGTTTGAACCCAGAATTCTGACTCCCTTTACTATCTCAGCTGAATATAAGAGAAAAATAAACTTTTAAATGACTCACACTGCCCAAAGGGGTTAGCTTTGGGAGATGAGAATGTTTCCACAGTGGGAAAGATGTGTTGGTGATCTGTTCTGCATAAAAATTACCCCACAGCTCAGCAACTTAAAACAGCAAACATTTGGCCAGGTGCAGTGGCTCACACCTGTAATCCCAACACTTTGGGAGGCTGAGGCTGGAGGATTGCTAGAGACCAGGAAGTTGAGACTGCAGTAAGCTGTGATTGCACCACTGCATTCCAGCCTGGGTAACAGAGTGAGACACTGTCTCAAAACAAACAAACAACAAAACCCAAAAACAATCATTTATGATTGTGAGATCACACAATTTCTGAGGGTCAGAAATCCAAGAACAGCTTAAAGAGGTCTCAGCTAGCTCAGGGTCTGTCATGAGGCTGCAGTCAAGATGTCAGCTGGACATGGAGGATCTACTCCCAAACTTATTTCACATGTCTGTTGGTCAGAGACCTCTGTTTCTCCTCTGGTCTGATCATGACCTGGCAGCTGGCTTCCCCTAGAGCAGGTGAT
The DNA here is from genome assembly GCF_000951045.1 of Mandrillus leucophaeus. Classification (NCBI taxonomy): domain Eukaryota; kingdom Metazoa; phylum Chordata; class Mammalia; order Primates; family Cercopithecidae; genus Mandrillus; species Mandrillus leucophaeus. The sequence continues at coordinate 109,061 of NW_012106786.1, forward strand.
CAGAGAGAGACAAAGAGAGAGAGGGACAGAGAAAAGAAGCAGGAAGCTGCAGTGCCTGTTATGGGCCAGCCTCCTCTGAAGTTGCACGCCATCATTTCCAGTTTATTCTATTGGAAGGCAGCCCAGCCTACATTCAAAGGGAGGGGTTTTAGACTCCATTTTCTGAAGGGAAGGGTATCAAAGAACTGTAGGCATTTCAAAATCACAACAGAAGGGGAGTGTTTGGGAGGCAAATTTAGGAGGAGAGGGAAGAAGGAATCAACATATTGAAGCAAATACGTGGAAAGAACACTGGCTTTGAATCAGGCGAGCTAGATTTATTTCCTGGCATACAGCAAGCACCTAATAAATGTTTCAGTGAATGCAGGATTGACAACTTTTCTGAGACTGTTTTCACAGACATAAGAGCAGTTACCACCCCACATGCTCTCCTGAGGACTGAGTGGGATTATGGGTATCAGAGTTCTTTGTAAATGTAATAGTGCTGGATGATGATGCCTGGAAGTGAATGTGGTCTGGGACACAGGGAGAAGGCTCTGCCATACAAGAGCCTCTGCCCAGGCCAGGCATCTCTTCTATCAGACTGAGTCCCAGGCCCTGGGGTAGTGCTCTGATTCCAGCTCTCCTTCTCAGCTCTCTATCTCAGCCCCAGTCCAACCTCCTCACCATGGCTCAGTTCTAGGTATTGCTTTTCTCCTTGAGCCAGTCAGGACAGGAGCCTTACCACTGGCCATGCCTCTTGCCTTCAGGCCAGTCTTCCTCTTGTGCTGGCTCTGGCCCCACAGATGGGGAACAGGGGTTTGCAGTGCAGATCCAGTGAGTGATGCCATTTGAGGACAATAACCATTAATCTTGCATGAAATTCAATTACTCTCCTAGCAGATAGGCCAAGTCACCGGAGTCCTGAGTGGGAGAGGGGGGCCTAGAATGAATGAGGGGACGTGTCTGTGGAAGCGGAAAGGAGAGGAGAGGCAAAAGCATCCATGGGACCTGCTTCTCATTCTCCCCAAGACTGGGATGCTGCCACTAGTTACCCCATCTTCCTTCCAGACTCTAGAGGCAAGTGCAGCAAACACCCACTCACCTCGGCAACATCGGTGTTCCCAGGAGAGCTCCTATTCCTGAAAGACTTTCCACGAGCCTGCTGTGATGCCCGAAATCCTCCGTTATTGCTTCCCTCCTTAGGATCAGTTTTGTCCTCTGAAGATAAAGTCCCTCCAAAACGGGAATTGATCAAAACAAAATAATCAGGATGCTTGAGAACCTTGGCATGGGAGGAAGATATAGAGCTGATAAAGTGAGGAATCATTATCAATTACAGCTGACATTTAGTTAGCATGTACTGTGTGCCAGACACTATACTAAGCAATTTACATGTACAAACTCATCACATACCACAAGCACTATGAGGTAGCTGCTACCCACTTCATGTGTAAAGTAGAGCCAGATGCAGAGACAGATGGTCTGACTCCAGTGTCTGCTCTTAATCATGGCACTAGACCATTGTAGGAGGAAGGGGAGGCAAGGCAGAAAGCCACGAGCTATCATCAAGACCTCCCTGGCTATCCATAATGAAGGGCACAGCACTCCAGGGCGAGTTCTGCTTTGCATTTGCCTGGTGTGGAAGGCATCAGGGCTGGTCCTTCTCCAGCACTGACCTGGGGCAGAGATAGGGTGCTTGGTTGGGTCGGCTTCCCTGGAAATATATGCCCTTCAGGGTGCACTGAAGTTTGTTTGTTTGTTTGTTTTTGAGATGGAGTCTCGCTCTGTCACCAGGCTGGAGTGCAGTGGCGCGATCTTGGCTCACTGCAACCTCCATCTCCTGGGTTCAAGTGATTCTCCTGCCTCAGCCTCCCCAGTAGCGGGGACTACGGGCGCGTGCCACCATGCCCAGCTAATTTTTGTATTTTTAGTAGAGATGGGGTTTCACCATGTTGACCAGGATGGTCTCCATCTCTTGACCTCATCATCTGCCTGCCTCAGCCTCCCAAAGTGCTGGCATTACAGGTGTGAGCCACCTCACCCGACCGAGGTTTTTGTTTACAACTCAGAAAATGCTTGCCCATCTGATACCCAGAGGCAGCTAATGGGGTGGTTATGAGTTTGGACTCTAGAGCTCCACTGCCTGTGTTGGAATCCCAGCTCTGCCACTTACTAGCTGTGCCCTTGATCAAGCTATGGAACGTCTCTGTGCCTTGGTTTCTTTCCCTGTGAAATGGAAACAATGACAATAGTACTCTTACAATTGGCTCAGGTTAGGCCGGGCGTGATGGGTCGTGTCTGTAATCCCAGCACTTCGGGAGGCCAAGGCGGGCAGATAGCTTGAGGTCAGAAGTTTGAGACCAGTCTGGCCAACAGGGTGAAACTCCATCTCTACTAAAAATATAAAAATTAGCCGGGCATGATGGCACACACCTGTAATCCCCGCTACTCAGGAGGCTGAGGCAGGAGAATCGCTTAAACCTGGGAGGCGGAGTTTGCAGTGAGCCGAGATTGGGCCACTGCACGCCAGCCTGGGTGACAGAGTGAGACAGAGCACAAACAAACCAAAACAAAACAAAAAACAAAAAAATGACTGTCTTAGATTATACCCCAGTACTTCCATGGAGTTGTCATCCCGGGTTTCAGAGATAGGCTAAATCCCTTGTCTATAGACTCAGCTTCTGAGCATTAAAGCTTATAGGGAAACCGGTGGTGCAGGAATGGGGTAAAAAAACATGGGGAGACAGAAGGGGGATGCTGACTTCCATGTGGCAGCCAGCACTGTTGGGCCTCAGCTGTTCGTTGACAGACAGGACTGCAGGCCCAGTGGTTTTGTTTTGATTGTGTGTGATTGAACATTTTCTGCTTCATTTCAATGAGAGTTGGATGTATCAGCTTTTCTGAATGCTACATACATATAACCCTTCTTCCTTCACATCCGGTTGAGTCAGGCTCATGACAAACAATGTAATTTCATTGCTGTAGAGGCCCCTAGGGTCTGGAGTACTGGGACGAAGCCAGGAAATTGTTCCCTTTTTCCTGGGTCACCTCTCTTCATGACAGTTGTTCCTTTCCCACCTCCCCATGATGGTGAGAGCAGAAACAGCATTTTTCACATGCTACCCTTGACACCTCCATCCCCCAGCCTGCCAGCCTGGAACAGAGTCCCAAGATCAAGCTGCATGAATTGGGGTTCCTCTCAATTCCAGGAGACATTTGGTCAAATTCTCTTTATGGCCACGAAGGTAATTACCACCAGATAATTGTCTTCCTTCTCTTGAACCAACAATGAAGTAAATCAAGTGTGCCTGCCATCTACTCTGAAGTAAATCACAAAGCACCCTGTATGTATTCTCCCAGAAGATAAATTTTATACATTTCAACAAGGAAAAAGAACACATTTTGTTTCCAAAATTCCTGGGAGAACTCTCTACTTCTCTCTGCCCAGAAATTATGTGTACCTGCTGATGAATGACCTGCCTGGTGAAGCTGCCTTGGGAGAGATAATAGAGTTGTGATTGGATGTCACCAGCTCTCATCATACCTGCCCTGGGAGAAGTCACGGGAGCAGGCAGAACTCTGCCCTCCGATGAAGCGGTTGTCTTCTTGTAACCACAGATCTTCCTTCACTGGGGTTGTGGGCACACATTTACGATTCTGCCCTGAAGTCCAAGTGAGGTACACAGTTCCAGTGTTTTCAAAAAACAAGCCCTTTTTTTGTTTTCAAAACTCATGTTTTTATGTGACAGTTTCAGGTTTTTATTTTTTATTTTTTATTTTTTAATTTTTTTTTTTAGACAGAGTCTCACTCTGCTGCCCAGGCTGGAGTGCAGTGGCACGACCTTGGCTTACTGCAACCTCTCCGCCTCCTGGGTTCAAGCAATTCTCAAAAAAAAAACAAAAACAAGGCCTGACATGTATATATAGGAATGGGAGGAACTGTTGACAGCCATCTCTGCAGACAATCTACATCAAATAACTCATTTTTTTTTT
>NW_012106786.1:115235-116410 GCF_000951045.1 Mandrillus leucophaeus
AGTAGAGTAGGGGTTTTACCATGTTGGCCAGGCTGGTCTCGAACTCCTGACCTCAGGAGATTTGCCCGCCTCGGCCTCCCAAAGTGCTGGGATTACAGTTGTGAACCACCGTGTCTGGCCGCACCCAACTAGTTTTTGTGTTTTGTTTGTAGAGACAGGGTTTTGCCATGTTGACCAGTCTGGTCACGAACTCCTGGCCTCAAGTGATCCACTGCCTCAGCCTCCGAAAGTGCTGGGATTACAGGCATGAGCAACCATGCACAGGGCAACTTTTTTTTTTTTTTTTTTTTTTTAAGACAAGGTCTCACTGCTGTTGCCCAGGGAGGTATGCAGTGGCACTATCACAGCTCATTGCAGCCTCAACGTCTCAGGCTCAGGTGATCCTCCTGCCTCATTTTTAGAATTTTTTTTTTGTAGGGATAGGGGTCTTACTATGTTGCCCAGGCTGGCCTGGAACTCCTGGGCTCAAGCAATACTCTGGCCTCGGCCTCTTAAAGTGTTGGGATTACAGGTGTGAGCCACCTCTCCAGGCCAAGGTTGTGACTTCTACTTAAAACCTGGAAATGCAGGGGCTTTTTTTTTTCTCCTTTTTTTCTTTTTTTTTGAGACAGAGTCTCACTTTGATGCCTAGGCTGGAGTGCAGTGGTGCGATCTCGGCTCACTGCAACCTCGGCCTCCCGGGTTCAAGCAGTTCTTCTGCTTCAGCCTCCCAAGTAGCTGGGACTACAGGCATGCACCACCATGCCTGGCCAATTTTATATTTTTAGTAGAGACGAGGTTTCACCACGTTGGCCAGGCTGGTCTCGAACTCCTGACCTCAGGTGATTCTAGTTTGGGATTTTTTCCACCCATCAGCCTGAATCCCAAAGCTGTCTAGTTCCTAACCTGAAGGGAAGAAGCCCAGGTGATTGGCTGGGCGCAGGGGCTCACGCCTGTAATCCCAGCACTTTGGGAGGCCAAGGCAGGCGGATCACCTGAGGTCAGGAGTTCGAGACCAACCTGGCCAACATGGTGAAACCCCATCTCTACTACTACTAAAAAAAAAAATTAGCCAGGCATGGCGGCACATGCCTGTAGTCCCAGTTACTTGGGAGGCTGAGGCAAGAGAATTGCTGGAACCTGGGAGGCAGAGGTTGCAGTGAGCCAAGGCTGCACCGCTGCACTCTCCAGCCTGG
>NW_012106786.1:116460-118372 GCF_000951045.1 Mandrillus leucophaeus
AAAAAAAAATTAGCCAGGCATGGCGGCACATGCCTGTAGTCCCAGTTACTTGGGAGGCTGAGGCAAGAGAATTGCTGGAACCTGGGAGGCAGAGGTTGCAGTGAGCCAAGGCTGCACCGCTGCACTCTCCAGCCTGGTCAACAAAGTGAGACTCCGTCTCAAAAACAACCAAAAAAAAAAAACCCAAAAAAACAAGGTGATAATGAGATCTCTTTATTTTATTTTTTATTTTATTTTTAGAGGGAATCTCACTTTGTCGCCCAGGCTGGAGTGTAGTGGTGCAATCTTGGCTCACTGCAACCTCTGCCTCCGGGGTTCAAGTAATTCTCCTGCCACAGCCTCCCTAGTAGCTGGGATTACAGGCGTGTGCCACCACACCCTTTTAGTAGAGACAGGGTTTCCCCACGTTGGCCAGGCTGTCTCAAACTTCTGACCTCAAGCGATCTGCCCTCCTCAGCCTCCCAAAGTGCTGGGATTACAGGCGTGAGCACTGTGCCTGGCCTATTTTATTTTTTTGAGACGGAGTCTTGCTCAGTTGCCCAGGCTAGAGTACAGTGATGCGATCTCAGCTCACTGCAGCCTCCGCCTCCCTGGTTCAAGCAATTCCCCTGCCTCAGCTTCCCAAGTAGCTGGGATTACAGGCACATACTGCCATGCCCGGCTACTTTTTTTGTATTTTTAGTAAAGACACGGTTTCACCATGTTGGCCAGACTGGTCTTGAACTCCTGACCTCAAGTGATTTGCCCTCCTCAGTCTCCCAAAGTGCTGGGATTACAGGCATGAGCCACCACGCCCCACCTATTTTATTTTTGGAGACAGATTCTCACTCTGTTGCCCACACTGATGTGCAGTGGCATAATCATAACTTACTGCAGCCTTGAACGCCTGGGCTCAAGGGATCCTCCTGACTCAGCCTCCTGAGTAACTGGGACTACAAATGCGAGCCATCATGCTGGCTAATTTTTGAATTTTTTGTAGAGATAGGGGCTTGCTATGTTGCCCAGACTGGTCTCGAACTTTTGGCCTCAAGTGATTCTCCCATGTTGGCCTCCTAAAGCTCTGGAATTATAGCTGTGAGGCACTGTGCCTGGCCTGAAATCTCTTATTTATTTATTTATTTATTTATTTATTTATTTATTTATTGAGACAGAGTCTTGCTCTGTTGCCCAGGCTGGAGTGCAGGGGTACAATCTCAGCTCACTGCAACCTCCGCTTCCTGGCTTCAAGTGATTCTCCTGCCTCAGCCCCCCGAGTAGCTGGGATTACAGGCGTGTGCCCCACGTACAGCTGGCTTATTTTTGTATTTTTGGTAGAGACAGGGTTTCACCATGTTGGCCAGGCTAGTCTCGAACTCCTGACCTCAGGTGATCTGCCCACAGCCTCCCAAAGTGATGGGATTACCAGCATGACCCACCACGTCTGGCCCTGAGATCTCTTTTAATATCCTGTAGTGCTCACCAACTTTGACTTTAGCCTGAGGAGTCATTGCAGAATTTTAATCAGGCCTGTCTTGATTAGATTAGTACTTTAGAATGTTCACACAGGATGCTAAGGGGCCTTTGTTCCAGTTATCAACTGCTGCATAACAAATTATCAAAAATCCAGTTGTGTAAAACAATTATTTATTTATTTATTTATTTACTGAGACGGAGTTTCGCTCTTGTTGCGCAGACTGGAGTGCAATGGTGTGATCTCGGCTCACTGCAACCTCTGCCTCCCGGGTTCAAGCAATTCTCCTGCCTCAGCCTCCCACGTAGCTGGGATTACAGGTGTGTGCCACCATGCCTGGTTAATTTTTTTGTATTTTTGGTAGAAATGGGGTTTCACTATGTTGGCCAGGCTGGTCTCGAGCTCCTGACCTCAGGTGATCCACCCACCTCGGCATCCCAAAGTGCTGGGATTACAGGCGTG
>NW_012106786.1:119412-128485 GCF_000951045.1 Mandrillus leucophaeus
TGGCGCGATCTCCGCTCACTGCAAGCTCCGCCTCCTGAGTTCTCGCCATTCTTCTGCCTCAACCTCCCGAGTAGCTGGGACTACAGGCGCCCGCCACTACACCCGGCTAATTTTTTTTTTTTGTATTTTTAGTAGAGACGGGGTTTCACCGTGTCAGCCTGGATGGTCTCGATCTCCTGACCTCGTGATCCACCCGTCTCGGCCTCCCAAAGTGCTGGGGTTACAGGCGTGAGCCACTGTGCCTGGCTCATCTCTTTTATTAAACAAAGAAAGGAAAGGAAAAGGAAGGGAGGGGAGGAGAGGAAGGGAGGGAGAAGAGGAGAGAGGCAGGAAGGAAAGGAGCAGATATGGGAATCTAGCTGTCTTCTATTAAGCCAGACATTAAAGAGATCTGCAAAATTATAAAATGATGCCACTCTTCTCACTTTTTAAAAAAGTAACGAATTTAAATAACATGTTTTTTATGTTAACATGTAATGAGTTTATTAATTTTTTTTTTGAGACAGTCTTACTCTGTTGCCTAGGCTACAGTGTGGTGGCACGACATCAGCTTACTGCAACCTCCACCTCCTTGGTTCAAGTGATTCTCCTGCCTTAGCCTCCCGAGTAACTGGGCTTATAGGTGCGCACCACCACACCGAGCTAATTTTTGTATTTTTAGTAGAGATAGGGTTTCGCCATGTTGCCCAGGCTGGTCTCGATCTCCTGACCTCAAGTGATCTGCCTGCCTCAGCCTCCCAAAGTGCTGGGATTACAGGCCACCTCAGCTGGCCGGGTTTATTAATTTGTAAAAAAGAATTAATAACAAATGTTTTCCCTGGGTGCGGTGGCTCATGCTTGTAATCCTAGCACTTTGGGAGGCTGAGGCGGGCAGATGCTTGAGGCCAGGAGTTAAAGAGCAGCCTGGGCAACAAAGTAAGACCTCGTCTCTACAAAAAAAATACAAAAATTAACTGGGTGTGGTGGTGCACACCTGTGGTCCAAGCTACTAGGGAGGCTGAAGTGGGAGGATTGCTTGAACCCAGAAGATTAAGGCTGCAGTGAGCCGTGATCATGTCACTGTACTCCAGCCTGGGCAACAGAGCAAGACCCTGTCTCAGAAAAAAAAAAAAAAAAAAGAAAAAGAAAAAAGAAAAAAGAAAAAAAAACCCTCCAATAAAAAAAAACCCAAAAATGAATTAATTAATAATAAATATTTATGCTGGGTGGTGGCTCACACCTATAGTCCTAGCACTTTGGGAGGCTGAGGCAGGAGGATTGATTGAAGCCAGGAGTTGAGATCAGCCAGGCGGCATAGTGAGACCCCCTCTCTATAAAAAATTAAAAAAATTGGCCAGGCACAGTGGTTCATGCCTGTAATCCCGGCACTTTGGGAAACTGAGGTAGGTAGATTGCTTAAGCCCAGGGGTTCAAGACCAGCCTGGGCAGCATGGTGAAACCCTGTCTCTATAAAAAATGCAAAAATTAGCTGGGTGTGGTGGCACGTGCCTATAGTTCCCAGCTGCTTAGAAGGCTGAGGCCTGAGAATCTCTTTAACTCTGGAGGCAGAGGTTGCAGTGAGCCGAGATCATGCCGCTGCATTCCAACCTGGGTGACAGAGCAAGACCCTGCCTCAAAAAAAAAAAAAAAAAAAAAAATTTTGCCAGGCATCGTGATGTGGGTCTGTAGTCCTAGGTACTCGAGAGGCTGAGGTGGGAGGATCATTTGAGCCCAGGAGTTCGAGACCAGCCTGGCCAACATGATAAGATCCCATGTCTACAAAAAATCAGAAATTAGCTGGATATGGTGGCATGCGCCTGTGGTTCCAGCTACTTGGAAGGCTGAAGTGGGAGAATTGCTTGAACCTGGGAGGCAGAGGTTACAGTGAGCTCAGAGCATGCTATGCCAGCTGGGGCAACAGAGCCAGACTCTGTCTAAAAAAATAAAATAAAAAAGAGATGAGGATTGGAGGCTGAGAGACCTGGAGACCAGGGAAGAGTTGATGTGTGCAAAGGAGTCCAACAACATGATGGCCTATGCACTCATTGAGGAATAATCTCAGTGCAGCAATCTCCAGCTTCAGAGATGACCAAAAATGCTCTAGGAACAGTCATGTTTAAGTTGACTGTTTGTTGTTTTTTTTTAAATATTTTTTATTTTTTGATTGTCCTAGATTGTTTATTAGGTATGAATTTTACAAACTTTACTTATACCAGCAGTAACGGTGGAGCTGGAGAGTATTGTGTCTTCTCCAAGCTGCAGGGGAAGAACCACCAACAGTGTGGTGGAACTTATGGTCCTTTCCAAGGCCACAGCTCTTTCAGCCTGCAGGTGTCAGCCCACGCATTTCCCTGTGCTTGTGGACTGGTTTGGTGATCCACTGGATGTCAGGATTTCTTCTGATAGCTTTATGGAATGGATCAATGAGGATAACATCAACAAAATTTTATGTGGCATCTTCACCAACCCACTAAGAATTCAGGACTCTTAGAGCCCCACAGTGGCATCCAGTTTGCTCCCCTGCACAGGGCTGAACGCTTTGAGCAAACTTTTTAAAATATATATATATATCTCATATATAATATATAACATATATAATATATATAGCATATATATATTTGCCCCCACAAGGACACATGTTCAAAGAGTAAGTTGCATGTAATAATAAAATAAAATCCTTGAAATAAAAAAATGAAAAGCATAACACTGGTGAAAGTTAGCTTCAGTTTCCAAAATTGAAAGCCAAGCAGGGAAAGTAATATTTTTTTACTTTGTACTTTTGTATTTTTTTTTTTTTTTTTTTTAGTAGAGATGAGGTTTCACCATGTTAGCCAGGATGGTCTCGATCTCCTGACCTCGTGATCCACCGGTCTCGGCCTCCCAAAGTGCTGGGATTACAGCCTTGAGCCACCACGCCCGGCCTTATTTTTTTTCTTATTAAAGTATGAAGGTCACAAAATTAACAACTCACAAAAGAGAGGCTGTTGTATAGCCAATAAGCACACAAAAGATGGATGAATAAACCAGACACAAATTGTTAAAGGGCCTGGCAATCACATCCTCTGAGTGATTACAGACCTAGGCAAGGGCCATGGGAGGCCGGGTACTGACCAGAGTTATGACTAATGGATCTTGAGTCAGAGTGAGAGAGCTAGTTTTATATTTTCTAAATACCATTTCTGCTCACGTTAGCTAGAGGTGGCTTCTTCACACTTAATAACCAAGAACTCTGATTGATCAAACAATCTTTAGCACATGGTGGGTACTTACTGCCTTGGGAATGGTTGAAATATTACAGGCGTAAGAGTTAAAGAATGACTTGGGTGAACAGAGGGATAACAGTTTTTTGTTGTTTCTATTGGGAGATGCTTGAAGGATAAATAAAAGAAACAAGGCGAATTTGACAGCACTGAGGGAAAAGGGTAATTGATAGATCAAAACCCCTGAGGAGATAAGAAGTGATGAGAATCAGAGCACAGTTGTGGGGCTGGCCTGAGCCTGTGACGGGGGAGGGGAGCCATCTCTTCCTCTGAGACAGGTAGGAAGGAGGAAGGGATACAGGAGTATGTTAGTAAATGCATCCCCCTGAAGAGGCTGAGGTTGTCTGCAGAGAGTGAACAGAATGGGCAATACTGGGGAAGAATTATCCCTAGCGGGCTTTTTGCAGGATCCACATTGAAGGACAATAGGTGATAAGAGTTTATTAAGAGTTTGCGGCGGGCATGGGTGGCTCATGCCTGTAATCCCAGCACTTTGGGAGGCCAGGACGGGTGGATCATGAGGTCAGGAGATCGAGACCATCCTGGCTAACAAGGTGAAACTCCGTCTCTACTAAAAATACAAAAAAACCCAAAACCCAAAAAACAACCAGGCACGGTGGCAGGCGCCTGTAGTCCCAGCTACTTGGGAGGCTGAGGCAGGAGAATGGCATGAACCCGTGAGGCGGAGCTTGTGGTGAGCTGAGATCACACCACTGCACTCCAGCATGGGCGACAGAGTCAGACTCCATCTCAAAAAAAAAAAAAAAAAAAAAAGAGTTTGCATAGGATACAATGTCGAATACAATAATGAATCATTATTCATTTATTTTGTTTTAAAGCCCTGAGCTTAATTCTCTATATTAATTCATTCAAAATATTAATTGTCTGTATCACATGACAGGCACTGTTGTGGGTGCTGGGAATATGGCAGTGAACAGCACAAAAGTTGTTCCTGCTCGTGGAGGTCACATTTTAGTGAGATGAAAACAACCAAGTGTGTGTTCACCCCCTCCCACCCTGTGGCACTGAGTCACTGGGGGAGCTGAACTCTCGGTTGCCTCTGCAGCCAGCACATGAAATGCAGCCCAAAGCCACCTGAAAGCACTCCCTTGGTAACAGGGCACTCCGTAGTGTGGCAGACACCACTGGTGCTCTACTCAGCATCCATTCTCCTTTTCTTCCTTGCTAATACAACCCTGATTTTATTGGCAGAGGCAATGTGCCCATTTAAAAGGTATTTTCCAGCCTTCCATGCCAAATAGGAGTGACTGTATGACAGTTCAGGCCAACGGGAGATAAACAGAAATGGTTGAATAGGACTTTTTGGAAAGCTAATTAAATGGGGACACAGACTCGGCTGGCATGCCCATTGTCCCTTTGCCCTTCCTTCTTCCAGCTTCTTGCAATGCAGCCATGATGACTGGAGTTGAGAAGCCCTCTCAAAACTCTGAGGGCAGCTGGGCATGGTGGCTCACACCTGTAATCCCAGTGCTTTGGGAGGTCAAGGCAAGCTGATTGTTTGAGCTCAGGAGTCTGAGATCATCCTGGGCAAAATGGCAAAACCCAGTCTCTACAAAAAATACAAAAATTAGCCAAGCTTGGTGGCATGCACATGTAGTCCCAGCTACTTAGGGTGTTGAGATGGAAGAATCCCTTGAGCCTGAAAGGTACAGTGAGCCGAGATCACGCCACTGCACTCCAGCCTGGATGACAGAGTGAGATCCTGTCTCCCTGCGCCCCTCCCCCCACCAAAAAAAAAAAAAAACTTCTCAGGAAAAGGCCAAGAGAATTTCAGAGACCTCTACCCTGTATCTTAAAGTCACTGAGCCAGGTCACTTATTTGGATTTCTCATTGTGTGAGAACAAGAAGAGGTATCTTGTTTAAGGCATTGCTATTTAATATTTGCATTTTCTGTTATATGCAGCCAAGCGTAAGCCATACTTGATATGCAAAGAATCAGCCGTGTTTGTTACCTGTGGCAGCCATGAGAATGGCTTCTCAAATCTCTGACTGCAGGAAGTATAATTAACCAAGGACTCCAGCTGCTGGCTCTGAAATGCATCATTGCATTTATGCCAAGGCCAGATTTTCCATGGACTGCTCCTGGCTAATGACAGCGTGGATGGGATACTAAGGCAGGCTCATTCTTGGGAGAAGGGTGAAAGATGGGTGACTTTAAGTGAAGGATGCTGCAATGGCCTTGCTGAAAACTTTCCTTAGAGCTGCACTGCAGTTTAAGAGTTGTTCACTCAACTTCTTTCCTTCCCTCTCTTCTGTACTCAAGAGTCAGACTTCTATTATGCTCTGATGTCTCTCCCAACCTTTCTTAGTTCCCTCCTCATTTTCTCTCTCTCTCTTTTTAAAATAGAGATGGGCACTTTGGGAAGCCGAGTTCGGTGGATCACTTGAAGCCCGGATTTCAAGACCAGCCTGGCCAACATGGCAAAACCCCATCTCTACCAAAAATACAAAAATCAGCTGGGCCTTGTGGAGCTTGCCTGTAATTCCAGCTATTCGGGAGGCTGAGGAATGAGAATCGCTTGAACCCAAAAGGCAGAGGTTGCAGTGAGCTGAGATCACGCCAGTGCGCTCTAGCCTGGATGACAGAGTGAGACTTTGTCTCAAAATAAATAAAATAAAATAAATAAAATAGAGATTGAATCTTGCTATGGCTAAATAAAATAGAGATTGGATCTTGCCCAGGCTAATATGGAACTCCTGCCTTAAGCAATCCTGCCTCAGCCTCTCAGTGTTGGGAATACGGGTGTGAGCCACCATGCCCAGCGCCTCCTTATTTTCTCTAACAGATGGTTTCCTAATAAATATCTTGCATATTTAATTTTATCTGGGAATCCCACCTTCTCTGAGGACCTGGACTAACACATCCCCAAATCTGTTTATGCCTGTTGTAGGTGCTATTGTAATTACATAATTTAACTAAGCCATAACTAAACCATAGAAATATGAATACAGAAGGAAGGTGAGTTGTTATTTCTATGAAAACCAAGTTGACTACTTTAGAAAGGTTTGAAAAGGGTATTTGCTTAAAACAAAAAACAGGCCGGGTGCGGTGGCTCACGCCTGTAATCCCAGCACTTTGGGAGGCCGAGGCAGGCGGATCACGAGGTCAGGAGATCGAGACCATCCTGGCTAACATGGTGAAACCCTGTCTCTACTAAAAATACCAAAAAAATTAGCCGGGCGTGGTGGCGGGCGCCTGTAGTCCCAGCTACTTGAGAGGCTGAGGCAGGAGAATGGCTTGAGCCCAGGAGGTGGAGGGTGCACTGAGCCGAGATCACACCACTGCACTCCAGCCTGGGCACAGAACGAGACTCCATCTCAGAAAATAAAATAAAATAAAACAAAAACTTACAAAGTAGCTGTTTGGTTTGGAGAGACTACTGGAAAAGGTTGGGGAAACGCTATAGAAACCCGACGCTGCACTCACACTGGATCTTGAGCCTAGATGGAGTAGAAGGAAAAGGAAGGCAAGGTGGAGGGATGTTACAGGGATCAGGAGGAAGCTGATAAAAAGACCATTTGAGGACTGGGAAATGGTGTTCTTCAAGCCCATTCTCAATCTTGCTTTGCAAGAATCCTAAAGCATTTAGGCACTTTATAGGATGTGGAAATCTAGACAATTTGTCATGGGTATTGTTATGCAAGAAAAGAAATATGCCAGGAAGCTGAGGCAGGGGGATTACTTGAACCTAGGAGTTTGAGGCTGCAGTGAGCTATGATTGCACAACTGTACTTCAGCTTGGGTGACAGAACGAGACTCCATCTCAAGGGAAAAAAAAAAAAAGGGCAAAAGAGGGGGGAAAAAAGCCTGGGTGCAGTGGCTCATGCCACTAACCCCAGCACTTTGGGAGGCCAAGGTGGGTGGATCACCTGAGGTCAGGAGTTCGAGACCAGCCTGGCCAACATGGTGAAACCCCATCTCTACTAAAAATACAAAAATTAGCTGGGTGTGGTGGCATGCGCCTGTAATCCCATCTACTCAGAAGGCTGAGGCAGAAGAATCGCTTGAACTCAGGAGGTGGAGGGTGCACTGAGCCGAGATCACACCACTGCACTCCAGCCTGGGCACAGAACGAGACTCCATCTCAGAAAATAAAATAAAATAAAACAAAAACTTACAAAGTAGCTGTTTGGTTTGGAGAGACTACTGGAAAAGGTTGGGGAAACGCTATAGAAACCCGACGCTGCACTCACACTGGATCTTGAGCCTAGATGGAGTAGAAGGAAAAGGAAGGCAAGGTGGAGGGATGTTACAGGGATCAGGAGGAAGCTGATAAAAAGACCATTTGAGGACTGGGAAATGGTGTTCTTCAAGCCCATTCTCAATCTTGCTTTGCAAGAATCCTAAAGCATTTAGGCACTTTATAGGATGTGGAAATCTAGACAATTTGTCATGGGTATTGTTATGCAAGAAAAGAAATATGCCAGGAAGCTGAGGCAGGGGGATTACTTGAACCTAGGAGTTTGAGGCTGCAGTGAGCTATGATTGCACAACTGTACTTCAGCTTGGGTGACAGAACGAGACTCCATCTCAAGGGAAAAAAAAAAAAAGGGCTGGGTGCGGTGGCTCACACTTGTAATCCCAGCACTTTGGGAGACCAAGGTGGATGGATCACCTGAGGTCAGGAGTTCAAAACCAGCCTGACCAACATGGAGAAACCCTGTCGCTACTAAAAATACAAAATTACCCGGGCATAGTGTCGTATGCCTGTAATCCCAGCTACTCAGGAGGTTGAAGCAGGAGAATTGCTTCAACCTGGGAGGTGGAGATTGCAGTGAGCCGAGACTGTGCCATTGCACTCCAGCCTGGGCAACAGGAGCGACACTCCATCTCAAAACAAACAAACAAACAAAAAAAAAGACAGGCGCAGTGGCTCATGTCTGTAATTTCAGCACTTTGTGAGGCCTAGGCAGTAGAATTGCTTGAGCCCAGTAGTTCAAGACCCTGGGGTGAGACCCCATCTCTACAAAAAATAAAAACTTGGTCAGGCATGGTGGCAGCACCCCTAGGCTCAGCTACTGAGGGTGCTGAGGTGGGAGTGTGTCCAGAATTGGTGGGTTCCTGGTCTTGCTGACTTCAAGAATGAAGCCATGGACCCTCATGGTGTTACAGTTCTTAAAGATGGTGTGTCTGCAGTCTGTTCCTTCAGATGTTCAAATGTGTTTAGTTTCTTCTGTGTTCGTGGTCTTGCTAGCCTCACGGAGTGAAGCTGCAGATCTTTGCAGTGAGTGTTACAGCTCATAAAGGCAGCGTGAACCCAAAGAGTGAGCAGCAGTAAGATTTATTGCAAAGAGCAAAAGTAGGAAGCTTCCCTAGGGTGGAAACAGACCCAAGCAGACCCAAGCACATGGCCACTGCTGGCTGGGGGCAACCTGCTTTTATTCCCTTAGCTGACCCCACTCACATCCTGCTGATTGGTCCATTTTACAGAGAACTGATTGGTCCATTTTGACAGAGTGCTGATTGGTGCATTTACAATCCCTGAGGTAGACACAGAGTGCTGATTGCTGCCTTTACAATCCTTTAGCTAGACACAGTGCGGGACAGAAAAGTTCTCCAAGTCCCCACTAGGTTAACTAGATACAGAGTACTGATTGGTGTATTTACAAACCCTGAGCTAGACACAGAGTACTGATTGGTGTATTTACAAACCTTGCCCTAGACACAGACTACTGATTGGTGTATTTTCAATCCCTTAGCTAGACATAAAGGCTCTCCAAGTCCCTGCTAGACTCAGGAGCCCAGCTGGCTTCACCTAGCGGATCTCCCACTGGGGCTGCTGGTGGAGCTGCCTGCCAGCTACACCTGCAG
>NW_012106786.1:133420-134760 GCF_000951045.1 Mandrillus leucophaeus
TTAGCCAGGATGGTCTCGATCTCCTGACCTCGTGATCCGCCCATCTCAGACTCACGTATCATTTTAATGATCCTTTTAAGCTTACTGTTTTTTTGTTTAATTGACAAACTTCTTGTCGCAATTGCATCAAATAAAAAAGCGTCCACTGAAATAATAATAACTGTGAATTGCTTTATTGTGTAATTACTATATACCTGGGTGAAAGGCTCAAGTGTCGGTCCAGTAGAAGAAAGGCAGGGAGGAGGGACGTTCCAGGCATTAGGAAGATGTCAACAATAAACAGAGACTAAGTGAGGGGTTGGGGAGCAGTGTTCTTCAAGGTGGAAGTACGTGCATGGGGGTATTGAGAGGGCTGCAATAAGAGGAGGCTGTAGTCCAGAAGCAAGAGAGGAAAGTGTGATTCAGTGGGTGAAACAGTTTTTGGTGATGACAAAACCTCTGGTGAGGCCAGGGGAGTAGGTGGGTGACTGAAGGAGAGACAGAGGTCACCGGAGTTGAGGAGGAATCACAAACCCCGGGTATTGTCACAAACCCCGGGTGAGTCATCCTATGAACTCAGAAGTCTCCTAGAATGGCAGCAAGATTGGGCTTGGAGAGAAAATTGGGGGCAGGTGTCCAAGCAGTAGTGTGCTAGAAGTAAGCTCATATTGGCTCAGGAAAACCAATTGTTAAAATTTCGATTTTGTGGACTGATTGTTACACATTGCCATTATTAAAATGTAATTATAAAGGCCGGGTGCAGTGGTTCATGCCTGTAATTCTGGCAGTTTGAGAGGTGAAAGCAAGCAGATCGCTTGAGCCTACGAGTTTGAGACCAGCCTGGGCAACATGGTGAAACCCCGCCTCTACAACAACAACAGCAAAAGCAAAACAAAACAAAACAAAACAACATTAGCTGAATGTGGTGGTGGGCGCTGTAATCCCAGCTACTCAGGAGGTTGAGGTGGGAGGATCACTTTAGCCTGGGAGGCAGAGGTTGCAGTGAACTGAGATCACGTCACTGCTCTCCAGCTTGGGTAACAAAGTGAGACCCTGTCTCAAAAAAAAAAAAAGTACATAAACTTACAATTAAGTAAAGCATATTAAAACAAAGGTAATGAATATTCAAAGCTCATTGCTTTCTAATAACTTTCCTACATCTTACTACTATTCACGCTTTTGGAGTTATTTCTGCTTCTCGCATCTGTATGGTGGAAATACCATATAATGGTGTGCTATGGTGCATCTCTGCCCAACTCTGCATTCAGTGGCATCATGTTATTAACTCAAAATCAGCTGCAGTGGAAATATATACACCATGGAAATTAGCCAACACTACAGATACAGAGCTTGAGTTACTG
>NW_012106786.1:141341-141785 GCF_000951045.1 Mandrillus leucophaeus
ACACACACACACACACACACACACACACACACACACACATTTTTTGAGACAGGTTCTCACTCTGTCATCCAGGCTGAAGTGCAGTGGCATCATCACAGCTCACTGCAGCCTTGACTGCTAGGGCTCAAGCGATCCTCCCACCTCAGCTTCTCAGTAGCTGGGACTACCGGCATGTGCCACCATGCCAGAATGATTTTTTTTTTTTCTTTATAGAGATGGGGTTTCACCATGTTGCCCAGGCTGGTCTTGAATTCTTGGGCTCAAGTGATCTGCTTGCCTCAACCTCCCAAAGTGCTGGGGTTTCAGGCATGAGCCACATTGCTTGGCCTCTCCCCGACTTTTAAAAATGACGGTATTTTAACTGAGTTCTAGTTTACATATAATAAATTGCGTCTATCTTAACTTTTCAGTTTGATGAGTTCTGATTTTTTTTTTTTTTTTTGA
>NW_012106786.1:141835-145279 GCF_000951045.1 Mandrillus leucophaeus
GGGTTTCACCATGTTGGCCAGGCTGGTCTTGAACTCCTGATCTCATGATCCGCCTGCCTCGGCCTCCCATAGTGCTTGGAAAGACTGGTGGACGTGATGCCTTTGGGAAGATACTCATGAGCCACCGCACCGGGCCCACTGAGTTATAGTTTTGTGAAATACCTATGGTCATTCATCAACTGCAATCTTGAGTTCTGCAAAAAATGACAGCATTCTGTGAGAATCAATTGGTTATATGGAATTTACAATAAAAGGTGTTGCATATAATGTGTAAGGTCTGTATTAAGCATCCTTTGTACAGTAAAATTTATAGTAAATATATTTTCACATTATATATATATACACACACACACATATATATGTAAATACACACACACACACACACGTACATTTTTCCCTGAAGAGCTGGTTGGTAAACATTTACGAACACATCACTCTGCCAAGGACTCCTTTCCCTGAGACTGGCATTGGGGTGATGGTGAGCAATACCATTCATGGTGGGGCTGACCCTCCCTCCTGCCCCTGAGCTCCCAGTCTCATGGGGAGTCAGGAACTGAGGTAACAATACAGCACTGGGTGGCAGGAAGGAAAGGAACTGAGACCAAGTAGAGGTAGGGAGGTGTTCAAAGCAAGTGAGATTTATGTAGGCACTCAAAGGATGAGTAGGAATCAGCCAGCCAAAGGAAAAACATGAGCAAAGGCCCAGCTGTTGTCAGAAACAATGGGAGGCAGGCCGGGTGCAGTGGCTCATGCCTGTAATCCCAGCACTTTGGGAACTGAGGCAGGTGGATCACCTAAGGTCAGGAGTCCAAGACAAGCCTGGTCAACATGGCAAAACCCTGTCTCTACTATTAACACAAAAATTAGCCAGGTGTGGTAGTGCATGCCTGTAATTCCATCTACTCGGGAGACTGAGGCATGAGATTCACTTGAACCCAGGAGGCAGAAGCTACAGTGAGCCAAGATCGCATCACTGCACTCCAGTCTGGGCAACAGAGCGAGGTTCCATCTCAAAAACAAAAACAAAAACAAACCAAAAACAAAACCGAAAAAACCCCACAACAGGTTATGATGTGCCTGAGGAGAGTGGCCATGGGGTGCTCCTCCTGGAGCATCTGGAGAGTGGAGAAAGAGCAGCCTGTACTGGAAAGGGTTTTTCTGAACCCTAGACCTAAGAAGAGTAAACATTTCTGGACAAAGGGACAAAGATGGGAGTCAGGTGATGGGAAGAGGGGGTGTTCTAGGCAGAAGGAACCACGTGAGCAAAAGCAAGGAGGTGAAAGAGAATCTGATTACATAGATCTGCAGGCAGTTCTGGGTGACTGGAGTGCATGTCGGGCAGAGTGTGCAAAAGACAAGGCTGGAGAAGTGGCCGTGGCTGAGGCCAAGAGGGCTGAGAACCAAGCCAGGGAGAGGGTATGTGTCCTCAGGAGCTGTGGGGAGCCTTAGGAGGGGCCTGAGTAGGGAGTGACATGATTAAGATCCCCGTGGCTGCTTGGAGGAGAATGGCTTCGGTGGGTATCAGGTAGGGAAAGACTGGAGGATGTGATACCTTTGGGAAGATACTACAGTAACATAGGTGAGAGATGATGAAATAGGGTAGTGGATGTGGAGAGGGAAAAAAGGAAAATTGATTCCAAAGATATGGGGAAGTGGAATTGAAAGGACTCAACTTTCAGGAATCTGGCATGGGTGATTGAGGGCTGATGCAGTTGTTTTCGAAGAGCACCAATCCGTTATTTCGTAGAATGTCCCTCCACTGGAGTTTGTCTGATGTTTTCTCATGATTAGACTGAAGTTGGGCGGGCATGGTGGCTCACGCCTTTAATCCCAACACTGTGGGAGGCCGAGGTGGGCGGATCACTTGAGGTCAGGAGTTCGAGACCAACCTGGCCAATATGGTGAAACCCCGTCTCTACTAAAAATACAAAAATTAGCCAGGCATGGTGGTGGGGGCTCCTGTAATCCCAGCTACTTGAGAGGCTGAGGCAGGAGAATCACTTGAACCCGGGAGGCGGAGGTTGCAGTGAGCTGAGATTATGCCACTGCAGTCCAGTCTGATGACAAAGTGAGACTCTGTCAAAAAAAAAAAAAAATAAATAAATAAATAAATTGAGGTTACGCATTTTATGCACAAATATACAAATATCACACAGATCAGTGAATCCTATCAGGAAGTACATGATATACCCATGTCTTATTACTGATGATAGGGCCATCTTTGGGGGCAAGGCCAAAGGAGGAGGGACAGTTATAGGGAAAAGACCTAGGGTTCTGGTTTGGGATGGGGCTAGAGTGCAGAAGAGAATCCAGACCAGAGACAGGGCTTTGGGAACACTCAGCACCATGGAGGTAGCTGAGGACTTGGGAAGGGGCAAGGTTGCCAGGGCAGAGGATGTCAGAAGGAAGAGAAACAGCAGAAATAGAAGCAATACTGGCTTTGCATTGTATCCAAGTGGTCAGGTGGGCGAGGACTGGAATGTGTCCTGTGGATTTGGTATCCAGGGGCTTGGCCAGTGCCTGCAGTTAGTGCTCACCAGGGCCAGGCCCAAGCTGGGACTTGTGGAGGGCGTTTTTTCTTTCTGGACAGTTAATTGGAGCAGATTTGGATGGGCATTCCTGGCCGCACTGTTCCTGTGGTTTTGTTTTGTTTTTTGTTTTGTTTTGTTTTTGAGACAGGGTCTTACTCTGTTGCCCAGGCTTGAGTGCAGTGGCATGATCATGGCTCACTGCACCATTGACCTCCCCGGCTCAAGTGATCCTCTCCCTTCAGCCTCCTGAGTAGCTGGGACTACAGGTATGCACCACCACACCCAGCTAATTTTTGTATTTTTAGTAGAGATGGGGTTTTGCCCTGTTGCCCAGGCTGGTCTCAAACTCCTGGGCTCAAGTGATCTGCCCGCCTAGGCCTCCCAAAGTCCTGGGATTACAGGTGTGAGCCACTGAGCCCAGCTCACTACTTCTGCTTTAACTCAACCAGTGAGAAGTGGGCAGCGTTCTGAATTCCATGTTAAGAACTCCTGGCTAAGGTGCAAGAGGTGGCAATGAAATTGACTTGTGTGCAGGCCAGCAGGCTGCCTAGCCCCCAGCACTTCCAGTTGTGGACAGAGCCACCTAGCTGGTGAAGAACTAGCTCTGTGGGTGTGGGTGCCCCCAAGTGGTCTGTTGGAGGCCCTGCTGTTGGAAGGGAAGCAGTGAAGGGTGGCCGTTTGTAAATCTTTGGAGAAATTTCTATTCAGATCCTTTGTGCATTTTTAAGTGGATTATTTGTCTTTTCATTATTGAGTTGTAAGAATTCTTCATATATTCTAAATGCAAGTCTCTTTTTAGATATATCACAAGGGGTAGAAGGTGGGGTCCTTATTCCTTAGACTCAGGCTGCCCCAGGGATCCATATATATACAGACACACACACACACACACACACACACACACACACACACA
>NW_012106786.1:146494-151829 GCF_000951045.1 Mandrillus leucophaeus
GCCTCAAGCAATCCGCCTGCCTCGGCCTCCCACAGCGTTGGAATTACAGGCGTGAGCCACCGCACCCGGCCAAGATCTAGAATATTTCTATCACCCCCTTCTCCCCACAAATTTTATTTTTGCCCCTTTCCATTCAATCCACACACCTCCTCAACCAGCAACCACTATTCTGACTTCCATCACATTAATTTTCCTGTTCTTGAACTTTATATAAGTGTAATCATATAGTTTGTATTTTTTTGGTCTGGCTTATTTTGCTCAACATAATGTTTTTGAGATTTATCCACGTGTTGTATCAGCAGTTTATTCATTTAAAAAAAATTTTTTTTTTTTTTTGATACGGAGTCTCACTCTGTCGCCCAGGCTGGAGTGCAGTAGCGCGATCTCGGCTCACTGCAAGCTCCGCCTCCCGGGTTCACGCCATTCTCGGCCTTAGCCTCCCGAGTAGTTGGGGCTACAGGCACCCACCACCACGCCCAGCTAATTTTTTTGTATTTTTAATAGAGACGGAGTTTCACTGTGTTAACCAGGATGGTCTCAATCTCCTGAGCTCGTGATCCACCCATCTCGGCCTCCCAAAGTGCTGGGATTACAGGCGTGAGCCACCGCGCCCGGCCCAGTTTATTCATTTTAATTGTTAAGTCATATTCCATTGTATGAATATGCAATGATTTGTCTATCCATTCTCTTGTTGATGGTTGTTTCCAGTTTTTAGCTACCATGAATGCAACGCAATAAATATTCTTGGCCATTTTGTGAATATGTTTTCAATTCCCTTGGGTATATATCTAGGAGTAGAATTGCAGGGTCAAATGATAACTTGTTTAAAAATGTTTAAATTTTGGCCGGGCGTGGTGGCTCACGCCTGTAATCCCAGCACTTTGGGAGGCCGAGACGGGTGGATCACAAGGTCAGGAGATCCAGACCATCCTGGCTAACACGGTGAAACCCCATCTCTACTAAAAATACAAAAAATTAGCTGGGCGTGGTGGCCGGCGCCTGTAGTCCCAGCTACTCTGGAGGCTGAGGCAGGAGAATGGCGTGAACTCGGGAGGCCGACGTTCCAGTGAGCCTAGATTGCCACACTGCATTCCAGTTTGGGCGACAGAGCGAGACTCCGTCTCAAAAAAAAAAAAAAGTTTAAATTTTTTAGGAACTGCCAAACTGTTTTCCCAAGTGGCTGCACTATCTTACCACCAGCAGTGTATGAAAGTTCTGATTTCCCTATATCCCTGCCAATATTTATTATTACCTATCTTTTAAATTATGGTAATCCTAGTAGATATAGAGTGGTATCACATTATGGTTTTGATTTGCATTCCCCTGATGACTAATAATGTAGAACATGTTTTCACGTGCTTATTGGCCATTTGTAAATCTTCTTTGGAGAAATTTCCTTTCAGATCTTTTGTACATTTTTAAGTGGGTTATTTGTCTTTTTATTATCCAGTTATAAGAATTCTTCATATATTCTGGGTGCAAGTCTCTTTTCATATATATGATTTGCAAATATCTTCTTGCAGTCTGTGGATTGTCTCGGGGAGCTTCCAGTCTGTTTGGGCGAGAAGGGACAAACACAGGGACAGGTAGGTGTGGAGCAGTGTAAGGAGGAGAAGCACTGTTCAGGAAGGTCTAGGGTGAGCTCTCTGAGCCTCAGAGTTGCTCACTGCTGGATGAGCTGATCTGACATTTCTGTGGCTCTGTAGCAAGAATGTGTGTCCTTGTGTGCTTGTTCTGTGCAATCAGGAATACATGCTAAGTGTCAGGGAGGTGGCATCTTGCAAAACCAGGAGCATGAGGAGGGAGACTGGGGGAAGCAGGAGTTTCTTTCTCTTCTTTCTTTCTTTCTCTTTTCTTTTCTTTTTTTTTTAGACAGGGTCTCATTCTGTCGCCCAGGCTGGAGTGCAGTGGTGTAAAAACATGACTTACTGTAGCCTCAACATCTCAGGCTTAATGTGGTCCTTCCACCTCAGCCTCCCAAGTAACCAAGACTATAGGAGCGTGCCACCATGTCCAGCTACTTTAAAAAACTTTTTTTTTTTTTGAGACAAAGTCTCACTCTTGTCCCCCAGGCTGGAGTGCAATGGCGCAATCTCAGTTCACTGCAACCTCCGCTTCCCGGGTTCAAGCGATTTCCCAGCTTCAGTCTCCCAAGTAGCTGGGATTACAGGCGCCTGCCACCACGCCCAGCTAATTTTTGTATCTTTAGTAGATATGGGGTTTCAGCATGTCGGCCAGGCTGGTCTTGAACTCCTTACCTCAGGTGATCCACCTGCCTTGGCCTCCCAAAGTGTTGGGATTACAGGCCTGAGTCACTGCGCCCAGCCAGGGGAGGCTCTTTCTTAAGAAAGAATACTCCATATTGTAAACTTCCACAGGACTAACAGCATGGATAATAACGTGATTAACAAGATTATCATGGAGGTGACATAATGTCGCTCAGGAGCCAGGCTGATGGGTTTAGGTCCTGGCTGTAGTAGATTGTCACGACATAGTGCCCTTCCCATACCCCCTTAGCCATTCCTGATGTGTTTTCTACTGCAAGCCCCTGGGATTTTCTGCCTGAGGGTGCTCTCTGCTCAAAAGGCACACTGGCAAGCTGGAGGTGCCAGGAACAGCTCTCATGTAATGAAGAAACCGTTAGTGTCATCACTCCTTCAGTGGGATGAGTACATTGTCTTCTTCACTCTCCCAGAGATGCCCAATACAATCAAACCCCATTTGTCCACAGTGGTAACCTGCTAATTATTGCACCCTATACTGCTTTTCTTCATTTCATTTCTTTTCTTTTCTTTCTTTTTTTTTTTTGAGACGGAATCTCTCTCTGTTGCCCAGGCTGGAGTGCAGTGGCGTGATCTCGGCTCACTGCAAGCTCCTCCTCCTGGCTTCACGCCTTTCTCCTACCTCAGCGTCCCGAGTAGCTGGGACTACAGGTGCACGCCACCACACCTGGCTAATTTTTTTGTAGTTTTAGTAGAGACGGGGTTTCACCATGTTAGCCAGGATGGTCTTGATCTCCTGACCTCGTGATCCCCCTGCCTCGGCCTCCCAAAGTGTTGGTATTACAGGCGTGAGCCACCGCGCCCAGCCGATTTTCTTCATTTCTTTGTTTCACCCCCCCGCCGCCTCCTACTAGTGCTCCATGGAATCATCTCTCAAATGGACTATTTGTGTGAACATCCTTATCTCAGTGTCTGCCTCTGGGGAAATCCAGCCTAAAGATAGTGGTTCTTTTATTTCTTAGATCTATCTGTTCAATTTCCTTGGGCAGATCACTTTACCTCTCTGATTTTCACTTGTCTCATCTACAGAATAGGGATAATAGCACTTATTTCTTAGGATGGCCATGCAGTTTAGTATCTCACTCAGACATTAAAAGTTCAGTAAATACTTCTATTCTTTTCATTTGTTTACTGGCATGTAACATAAATATTCTCCAGAGACTCTTGGATGGACATGCCTCATTCAGGTATAGCTAGGCAGGGAAAGATAAGCAGCCTGGAGCTGGCCCTGTGCGACATTGATTGATTGGGTTCCTGCTCCCAGTTACTTGCTTCCTCTGCAATGGGATTAAATGTCCTCACCATTTGCCATGTGACTTATCTGGCATCCTGTATGGGTAGCATACCTCCCTGGCCCCCATGAATTAGTTTGGGGCTTACCCATGTGACTTGCTTTGAGTAATGGCATATGAGCAGATGTGACATTCTCCACATCTGCAAAGAAGCTTGAAATGTGTTACTGCATGGTTTGGCACAGGCTCTCTCACTCCTGCCCTCCACTACAACAAAGACATGTCTCCAGTGCCTGCCACACAGTTTGAGCTAGCACCTTTAAATACTTTATTTATTTATTTTTTGAGAGGAAGTCTTGGTCTGTTGCCTAGGCTGGAGTGCAGTGGCATGATCTCGGCTCACTGCAACCTCCACCTCTTGGGTTCAAGCGATTCTCATGCCTCAGCCTCCTGAGTAGCTGGGATTAGAGATGCACGCCACCATGCCTGGCTATTTCTGTATTTTTAGTAGAGATGAAGTTTCATCATGTTGGCCAGGCGGGTCTCGAACTCCTGACCTCAAGTGATTCGCCCAGGACCCTTCCTTCCTGGTTGGTCTGGTGGCGGGATTATGCTTCCTGCTCAGCCCTTCCCAGGCACCGAGGCTCTCTCCCTCCTTTCCCCCTCTGCCACACTAGTTCTTGTCTGCCTTTTTTCACTCCCACCCCCTTTTCATGCCAGCTGTGGGAGTGAGGCACCAATCCTGGCAGGCTGGAGCCAGACAATGAGCCCTTATTCTAGGCAAAGAATCCCTGCAGTGTCTCCCACCCACTGAGGCTCCCTTCCAGGCCTAGGATGCTGTGGGTGGGGGGTGGAGGGTGGGAGGTATGGTGGCGGGGAGGAAGGAGCAATTGGCTGGCAGGACAGAGTGGCCCTGCCTGTAGAGATCCCATGGAGGTTTACTATGTAAACACCAATCACAATAAAAGCTTGTCTTCACTCCCAGCCCATCTCTCCAAGTGGGTCTCTCTCAACCCTCCAAAACTCTGGGTTTTTAAACATTTACTCTGGCCTCTACTCTCTCGGTGTTCATCTCTGCACATCACTGTCTCTTTCATTCCTTTTTCTGAGTCTCTCTCTTTCTAAGCCTCTCTCTCTCTCTCTGTCTCTCTCTTTCTCTCCCTGCTCCTTTGCGTAATTTGTCCCTATTTCTTGTCTCTTTCTTGCTTCATTATGCTCCCTTACCTATCTTATCTTTCCATGTCTTTTTTCTCTCCAGGCCTTGATCTCTCATTTCAATCTCTCTCTCCGTGTGTCTCTGTCTCTGTTTGCAACTCTTCTTTCTCGTCCTCCTATGTCTGTCTTCCCTTGGATCTGTGTTCTTGCCTCTCTGAATATCATCTCCGATCTTCCGTCCTCTGTTCTCGCTTTCCCCCTGCCCCTGTAGATCTGAAGGACCTTCCGCAGTCACCACACTCTCCTGCTCTCAGCTCTTTCTCACTCCTTTCTGGCACGTCTCAGAGGCTCCTGGCATCGGCATGGGAGGTTATTCTCCCCAGTTTACAGATATGGAAGCTGAGGCTCTGGCTGCTGGTGCCAGGCTCCCATCTCTGGGTCTCTTCCTTCTGCCTACTCGCCATGCTCTTGTCGCTGAGGTGTCCGTCAACCACCTCATCCGGCCGGGGCCCGGGAACTAGCACCTCGGACAGCTCCTGGAAGGTGCTGGGGAGGCCGGGTCGTCCTTCTCGCGAGCTCAGGAGGAGCTGCCTTGGGAGTAGAGCGGAAGTCTCGCGAGAGTGACTGCTACAGGCAGCGGCGGCGCGGGCGCGCGCGGAGACGGCC
>NW_012106786.1:151954-159932 GCF_000951045.1 Mandrillus leucophaeus
CGCATCGCTCTGGTGCAGCGCAGCTCAGCGCAGCGCGGCGGCCTTTAGGCAGCCGAACGGCCGCGGCAGGTGAGTCTGGGCATGAAGGCTGGGAGGAGAGCTTTGTAGGGAAGCTGGGCGCGTGGCGAGAGGGGTGGGGGTCGCTGGCTGCAGCTTTGTACCCTCTGCACTTCACCTTTGGATTCAGGGAGCAGGCCGAACTGTTGAAGAGGTGGGGGTGGAGGTGACCTTTACTGTTTGGGGCTGGGGAAGAGCGCTCAGGGCGCGCCCAGGCCCCCCAAACCCACCAAGCACCCCCATTCCCATCTGTGACTCCCGCAGAGGGAACTGGGCCTTTGGGTGACGTCAGACCCTGGATCTGGAGCCTGAGCTTTGGGCCCTCCATCCCCCCCAGCCCCACCTGGCGTTCCCTGGAAACCGACCTTCTGGGGATGGCGCGCGCGGCCGGGGATGGGGGCGACTGGAAGGGGGTGCCAGTGGACTCCTTCGGGTCTTTCCTTCCAACCAGCGCCTGCAGGTGGACCTGGGTTGACTTCCCTCACCTCCCTGGGGCGGGCGACCTTTGGATGGCGGACCTCAGCCGCCCCAGGGTTGCTGGGGTACGGGAGCGCTGGCCCAGGCCACCAGGCGGGCTCCATCAGGGCTTTGGGTGGTGAGCTGGGGGCGCCGGAATTTGGCTCATTTCAGCGCTGGCTGGAGTCGGTCACGAGGATGGAGGTGAGGTGTTTGGGAACCGATCCCTTTCCCCCGCCTCCGGGAGCTCCTGGTCTGGGGGGTTGGGGGAACCAAGTAGAGACTGGGACTGAGCATTCGCTGTCACAGGCGGCTTAAACCGGTAATGTCCCAGCTTCCCGGTGGGGAGATCTGTGAGGGCCTAGCAGACTTTCCCAGGGACACAGAAAGGGAGGCGACAGCCAGCGAATAGGAGACTTCCAGAGGTGATGGGATTTGGGTGGGAGGAGAGGCAAAAGAGGGCATTCCAGGAGAATGTATGGGCAAAGGCACAGGGGTGAAAACGAGCACAGCTGTTGGGGGCTGAACCTGGGAGCTCAGCCATGTGACTGCCCGTGGGGTGGTGAAGTCTGGAGAAATTTGCAACCTGTACCCTATGTGTTCTGCCTCAGGGAGCAGGGCTCTGAAAGAGGTAGATGGTTCTTGCAGCGGCATGATTGGCAAAGAGATTTTGTTTGGGGCTACACAGGTCTTGCTAACTTAGGTTTGTTCTGGGCTTGGTGAGCCCTAGGGCAAAGTCTCCAGAGCTGAGAGGGGGCTGTCTCTGGTGAATGGGCCCCTGAAAGAGGGTCTTAGCTTTAGCAAACCCCTTGGACAGTTAGTGGGGTCCCAGGATGGGAGTTCTAGAGAGAGACCTCGGGCTTTGTGGCTGTTTTTAATATTTTCCTGAGTGGCCACCTCCAAGCAAGTTCCCCAAGTCACCTCCCCTCTCTGGGCATCTCTTTGCTAGCACCTTTCTCTAGGGATGAAATAATAGGACTAAGTAGTGACCTCTCTTGAGGATGCTCCTTGTTCTAGTTTAGAGCATCCCCCCGTTCTTCTCCCTCTTCCTTTTCCTTTCCTCCCCCATCCCCCTGCCTCCCTGTCCCTGTCCCAACCCCTTGCCCCCCACAGCATTTCCTTTACAGGCTGCACTTCCTTCCATGCTGCCAGCCGGGAGTTTCGGAAGGTTTCCTGGAGGAAGTGTAATACAGCAGGTTTGACAGCAGCTTTGGACTTAGTCTCATTGCGGGAGGGCGTTAATTGCCTCCCTCCCACCCCTTGGGAGAGTGTCCAAGTCTTAAGCAAGTATATGGATTCACTGTGCCCTGTGCTGGGTCCCTCCTGGAAACTCCATCCAGGAGAGAGTAAAGAAGAGATTATGGGAGAAGACGTGAACACTTAGTGCCCAATGACTGACTCAAATGTATGCAGCGGGATGCAGAGCAGCGGTTTTTGGAAAGGCTTCCCAGAAGGGGTGGGATGTGAGAAGGTGGCAGGACTTAGAGGATCTGATAGTGCTGCCAGTTTAGGGGCACTGGAAGCAGAGGGGGCGGCTAGAGATGATCTCCTGCGTGAGGCTGGGAATGTAGGAGGCAGGTCAGCCTGTAAGCAGCAAAAGGTTGTGGGGAGGGAGGTTTGTAGCTGACTGGCACAAAGCCTTGAATGCCAGGCAAGGATCTGTAGGAGGCTACTGAACAGTCATCAGTAGGACAGGGATAGCATGGCCAGGAGACTGCTGCTTTCTGAGGATTATTCATAGTTCTGGGATTTCAGGACAGAAGATGGGGCTAGGAGTGGGATGAGGGGATTAGAGGTAGAGCAGGAGGGGGAAACTTCCATCTTAGCAGATTGAATCTGGGCAGCAGAAAAGAATCACCATTTCTGTGCCAGGGATGAGGGGCCCATCCTGGTGAGCAGGGAGCCCTGGAGTTAGCCCTAGGGCTCTGGCCTGATCTGAAGCCAGGCTTGACCCTCTTCTGCTGCCAGGGGCCTCAATCTCCCCACTGTGGGGGCTTCTGTCCTTCTAGCTTCACAATAAGGAATGGACTATATTATAGTCAGGGTTTCTTAAACAAAATTCAGGTAGTATATACTGTCTTATTGATAATTAAGGAGGTGTTTCCCAAGGCCTACATCTTTGGAGGGGTATGTAGCCCCCATCCCCATTATAAAAGATTATCAGTTGAGCAGATTGCTACTTCTTCTGTTTTGTAGTCTTTAAGAACTTTGGTTTGGCCAGCACGGTGGCTCATGCCTATAATCCCAGCACTTTGGGAGGCCGAGGTGGGTGGATCACCTGAGGTCAGGAGTTCGAGACCAGCCTGGCCAACATGGTGAAACCTCGTCTCTACTAAAAATACAAAAATTAGCCAGGCATGGTAGTGCACATCTGTAATCCCAGCTATCAGGGAAGCCGAGGCAGGAGAATCATTTGAACCTGGGTAGCGGAGGTTGTAGTGAGCTGAGATTGTGCCACTGCACTCCAGCCTGGACAATAGAGTGAGACTCCAGCTCAAAAAAAAAAAAAAAAAAAAGAAAGAAAGAAAGAAAAAAAAAGAACTTTGGTTTGCAGAGGCCAGTGATTGCTGTCTTCCCCTCCAACCCCCCACCCCCCATTTCAAAGGCTTGCCCTGAAACAAGGGCAGAGAAGCCTGGAAGCTTCCATTTCTGTGACCCTAGTCTTTCACCGCCCTCTCAAGTCCCAGATTCTCTCTGCCCTAACCTTTATATACAAACAAGGCAGCTTTGCCCTGTGCTCTGGTTTCTACTCTGAATCATTCATACTTTGCTGCACTGACTTCTCTGGAACTGTAAGCAGACTTTTGGGAGATTGTCTGGGACCAGGGACAAGGGTTAGGCTAGAGCCCGGTTAGGGAGAAGACTCCTCCTTTGAGGCCCCTATGTTCTAGTTGTTTTCTCCTCTCCCTCTGCTTCCTTGTTTTCCTGGAGGTCTTTAGTGCTAGACCACAGTTGCCCACTCCACATCCCATTGTCTCAGGGGAGGTAGTGCCTCTTTCAGTCACAATTTTTACCAACTACATCTGAATGTGGTCCTCATTGGCATGGGGCCACCTCTGAAATCTTAAACTCTAGTATTTTTCTCTAACCACAGTCCAACTTCTGCTTTATGTGCTCTGACCTCAAGGAGACCTCTGGTTCTCAGACACCTCCATTTTCTCCGTCTCATGAATTGCCTCTTCTGTGTTTTTTCTGAACTCCATTCCCTCAACCACTGTGCCACTTTGCCTGTGTGTCACTCCAGCTGCCATGAAGGGTCTCCAGTCTTAGCCATCCCTCCATCACTTATAGAAACCCCTCTCCTCATTCCCATCAGTTCCCCTTTCTATTCCATGGGAGGAGTATTCCAAACTGGACTACTCTCGCCAGGCCCTTTGCTCATGTAGAGGTTGGTTGGATTGTGTGTGGGGGAGATGGAACCACCCCCATGTTTTCCCATGTCTCTCAAATCCCAGTAGAAGAAGATTCCTACTCTAATGCACCCGATCTGTGCTATGGATGCCGACCCATCCTGTCTCTTTTGTACCATTGTCCATCAGTTATTTTCCCCTTCATTGTATTTTTAGATTCTCTGGTATTTCCCTTAATAACTCTCTCCCACCTTATAAATATGCTCAAGTCTTCTATTCTGGGAGAAGCCTTTCTAACTCTGTGTCCTCCTCTCACTGCTGCCATTTTAAACCTATGACTTTGTCTTGCTACAAAAGATGGATATATGACCATTGTAGAAATTTTAGAAAATAAAGAAAACAAATAACTTATCCCACTATCAAGAGACAACTACTTATTTGTTTATTTTTATTTTTATTTTTTTTTGAGATGGAGTCTCACTCTTGTCACCCAGGCTGGAGTGCGGTGGCATGATCTCAGCTCACAGCAACCTCTGCCTCCTGAGTTCAAGAGATTCTCCTGTCTCAGCCTCCCAAGTAGCTGGGATTACAGGTGTATATCACCACACCTGGCTAATTTTTGGGTATTTTTAGTACAGACGGCATTTCACCATGTTGGCCAGGCTGGTCTCGAATCCCTGACCTCAAGTGATCCGAACACCTTGGTCTCCGAAAGTGTTGAGATTACAGGTGTGAGCCACTGCACCCAGCCAAGAGGCAACTACTATTAATCTTTTGGCGTATGATGTTTCACTCTTGTCCCAGATATTCTGTGACTATGTGTGTATTAAAATTTCAGTCAAGCTTTTTGAAAGACTGGTCTGCTAGATCTGTCTCTTTTTCTTCTCCCTCATATTTTCCTAGTTTCTTGGCAGCTTGGCTTCTCCCCTTTCACTTCCCTGAAACCATAGAGCTCATAGCTGGCTCAATTTTGCTAGTGTAATAAAACACTTCCTGGCCGGGTGCAGTGGCTCATGCCTATAATCCCAGCACTTTGGGAGGCCGAGGTGGGTGGATCATGAGGTCAGGAGATCAAGACCGTCCTGGCTAACACAGTGAAACCCCGTCTCTACTAAAAAGAGAAAAAATTAGGCCGGGCGCAGGGGCTCTCACTTGTAATTCCAGCACTTTGGGAGGCCAAGGCGGGGGGATCACAAGGTCAGGAGATCGAGACCATCCTGGCTAACATG
Organism: Mandrillus leucophaeus; assembly: GCF_000951045.1. Lineage (NCBI taxonomy): Eukaryota > Metazoa > Chordata > Mammalia > Primates > Cercopithecidae > Mandrillus > Mandrillus leucophaeus. Next base: position 157,047 of record NW_012106786.1, read on the forward strand.
GTGAAACCCCGTCTCAACTAAATACAAAAAATTAGCCAGGCGTGGTGGCGGGCGCCTGTAGTCCCAGCTACTCAGGAGGCTGAGGCAGGAAAATGGTGTGAACCCGGGAGGCAGAGCTTGCAGTGAGCCAAGATCGCACCACTGCACTCCAGCCTAGGCGACAGAGCGAGACTCCATCTCAAAACAAAAACAAAAACAAACAAACAAACAAACAAAAAAATTAGCCAGCCATGGTGGTGCACGCCTGTAGTCCCAGCTACTCGGGAGGCTGAGGCAGGGGAATCACTTGAACCCAGGAGACGGAAGTTGCAGTGAGCCGAGATTGCTCCATGACACTCCAGCCTGGTGACAGAGAGAGATGCCGTCTCAAAAATAAATAAATAAAATAAAACACTTCCTGATTGCCATATCAACTTGTCACCCGACTGCTTCACAGCCATGGACGTTGTTGACCCAGTTGACCAGTCATTAAAAAGATTGAAATGGATCTGTATTCATTGACATGAAAAACTTTCACAAGATACTGTTGAGTGGGAAAAAACAGGTTATAAAACAGGATGTGTGGAATGATCTCATTTTTGTCATATATGCTTCTATATACATTAAAAATGAAAGCCAACAAAATCCCCCAAACCTAAAGATCAGACTGTTAAAGGGGTGGCATCTGAGAAGGGGGATTTTGGGAAGACTTTTCTACTTTATGCGCTTAGATTTTTGTTTTAATTGCATATATTTTTACACATAACTAAAAAGCAACATATTAATTAACTAATTAGTTTAGAGATGAGGTCTCACTATGTTGCCCAGGCTGTAGTGCGGTGACCATTCACAGGTGCAATCATAGCTCACTGTAGCGTCCAACTCCTGGGCTCACACAATCCTCCCGCCTCAGCCTCCTGAGTAACTGGGACTACAGGCACACACCACTGTGCTAGGCATATTTAAAAAACCTTTAAGGCCATTTTTTTTTTTTTTTTTGAGAGGGAGTCTTATTCTGTCGCCCAGGCTGGAGTGCAGTGGCGCGATCTCTGCTCACTGAAAGCTCCGCCTCCCGGGTTCACACCATTCTCTTGCCTCAGCCTCCCAAGTAGCTGGGACTACAGGCGCCCCCATCACGCCCAGCTAATTTTTTTTTTTTAGTAGAGATAGGGTTTCACCGTGTTTGCCAGGATGGTCTCGGTCTCCTGACCTCGTGATCCGCCCGCCTCAGCCTCTCAGAGTGCTGGAATTACATGTGAGAGCCACCACGCCCAGCCTTTTTTTTTTTTTAAGGAGAAGAAGAATAAAATCCTTCAGTGGCTCCCGTGACTCTGAGGACAAACTCCAAATCCTTCCCATGGCCTTCAAGGCCAGGATGACCTAGCCCCATTTACCTTTCAACTCCATTTTTGCCTTTCCTTTGCTCCCTCCACTTTGAGATTCATCCTCCCTCTGCCTCTTTCTCTTCCTTAAGTATGCCATGCTATTGCTCTTCTGACCTTCACACCTGCTTTCCTGATTCTCTTTCCCTGGCCAACTCCCTATTCCTTGTTAAAGGTTCAGCTCCAGACTGGGCACTCTGGCTCATGCCTGTAATCCCAGCACTTTGGGAGGCTGAGGCGGGTGGATCACGAGAGGTCAAGACATTGAGACTAGCTGAGATCATCCTGGCCAACGTGGTGAAACCCTGTCACTACTAAAGATATAAAAAATTAGCCAGGTGCACACGCGCCTGTAATCCCAGCTACTCAGGAGGCTGAGGCAGGAAAATCACTTGAACCCGGGAGGTGGAGATTGCAGTGAGCTGAGATCGTGGCAATTGCACCCCAGCCTGGGCGACAGGGCAAGACTCTGTCTCAAAAAAAAAAAAATAAGACTAACCTGGGCAATATGGCGAAACCCCATTCTACCAAGAAACAAAACAAAAGGATTAGATGGGCGTGATGGCACGCACCTGTAGTCCCAGCTACTTGGGAGGCTGAGGTGGAAGGATGTTGAAGCTGCAGTGAGCTGTGATTGTACCACTGCACTCCAGCCTGGGCAATAGAGCGAGACCCTGTCTCAAATAAAAAATAAAACAAAATTCAACGCCTGTGAAAATAAAAATAATAAAACAGAAAATTGAAGCAGCCATCCGGGATGCTCTCGCTGCCCATCTAAGACCTCAAACCTGCCTGCATCTGCTTGGATCCTGTTCGGCTTCCCACCTGTTAGGATCAAGGCTTGTCCACCTCCTTGCACTGGTGCCCCTGTGTCTCCCTCTTCACAGGCTTTGTCTATCAGGTAGCCTCTATCTCTACTGTAATTGCAACCTTTCTATATATCCTACACATCTCTGCCTTATTTCCATCTTAAATGACCCCCAGCTGCAGCCCTCCCTGGGCCCTCTCCCTACCCCCATATCCTACCCAGGTAGTACCCTATCTTTATTCTTGCTCTATATTCTCAGCCAGGCTTCTCTCTCACTACTGTCACCACCAAAACAATTCTTGGTGGATTCACAGCTGACTCGATGCTGTTAGTGTCATGAACGCGTTAGTCCCAGTAGTGCCATCCTTTCACATGGGAGCCCTCAGTGGCATTGTCACATTTGTCCAGTCTCTGCTTCTGGCTATGGAGACTCCACGCTCTCTGGGCTCTCCTCCTGCCTCATCAGCTGCTCCTTCTCATTCTTTCCCAACTATCCCATTGTGCTTTTTTCTTTTTTTTTCCTGCTTGACTTTCTTGACTTTTTATTTTTTTGAACAGGTAATGCATTTATATGATTTACAGTTCACAAAGATGTTCCAAATTTTGTCAGTTCTAAGATGAACATTTTGATATTTCTGAAAACATTTTCATGTCTGTGTTTTAAAATTTCTGTCATCTTACAGTTACAAATTGGCTTTTTTTTTTTTTTTTTTTTTT
>NW_012106786.1:161166-162062 GCF_000951045.1 Mandrillus leucophaeus
CCTCCCAAAGTGCTGGGATTACAGGCGTGAGCCACCATGTCCGGTCTATTTTTACTTTTTAGAGACAGGGTCTTGCTTTATTGCTCACTGAAGGCTTGAACACCTTGCCTTAGCTCCTCATGTAGCTGAGACTATAGGCACACGCCACCATACCTGTTTCTGCTGTATATATGTGTATAAATTTTTTTGCAGAACCATTTGAAAGGAAGTTACAGACCAGACACTGCTTCTAAAGACCAGCGTGTATCTTCTAAGAACAAAGATGTTCTATAGGCCGGCATGGAGGCTCACGCCTATAATCCCAGCACTTTGGGAGGCCAAGGCAGGTGGATCTCTTGAGCCCAGAACTTCAAGATCAGCCTAGGCAGCATGGTGAAACCTTCTCTCTGCAAAAAATACAAAAATTAAAATTAGTCGGGCATGATGGCACGCGCCTATAGTCCCAGCTACTCAGGAGGGTGAGACTTGAGGATCTCTTGAGCCTGGGATATCGAGGCTGCAGTGAGCTGTGATTGTGCTGCTGCACTCCTCCAGCCTGGGTGAGAGAGTGAGACCCTGTATCAAAAATAAAGAAAAAGAAAGAAAGAAACAAAAACATGCACACACACAATACCCAAGAAATTTAATAGTGAATAGTAGTATCTTCTATGCAGCCTATATTCAGGTTTCTCTAGTTGTCCTAAAAATGTCCTTTGTAGCTGTGATTTTAAAATCCAGGACCTGGCCGGGTGCAGTGGCCTGTAATCCCAGCACTTTGGGAGGCCAAGGCGGGCAGATCACGAAGTCAAGAGATGGAGACCATCCTGGCCAACATGGTGAAACCCCATCTCTACTAAAAATACAAAAATTAGCTGGGCGTGGTGGCATGCGCCTATAGTCCCAGCTACTTGGGAGGC
>NW_012106786.1:163804-164311 GCF_000951045.1 Mandrillus leucophaeus
CTGGGACTATAGGCGCCCACCACCACGCCCGGCTTTTTGTATTTTTAGTAGAGATGGAGTTTCACCATGTTGGCCAGGATGGTCTTGATCTCTTGACCTCGTGATCCACACGTCTCGGCCTCTCAAAGTCCTGGGATTATAGGCGTGAGCTACCGTGCCTGGCGATGTTTGTATTTTTTCTAGAGACTGTATCTTGCTGTGTTACCCAGGCTGGTCTTGAACTTCTGAGCTCAAGTGATCCATCTGCCTTGGCATCTCAAGGTGCTGGGATTCCCGTCATGAGCCACTGCACCCAGCCTGTTTGCACTTATTTTTGCCCTTGAGGTTTATCTTTCTAAGAGTACACAGAATTACTGTGATCAAAAGTTACTTGGGCCTTTTTTTTTTGTCTGTAAGATTGTTAGCAATTTAAAGTATAGTTAGCTTGATTTGTTTTTGTTTCAGTTTTAGGGTTTGCTTTTCTTTTTGGTTTAAGTTTTTGAAATATGGAAGTCATTTTATGTGTAC